>NC_091204.1:34855721-35143221 GCF_040958095.1 Procambarus clarkii | reverse complement strand
TGTGTTGTTGAATATGACCGAAAGTCATAGTCTTTCTGCCCCTCTCCTTACTGCTATTGTTGTTTCTCGCATCTTTGTATTGCTTGTATGTTTGGGCAATTTTTCCCTTTTTCCTAGTTCTGCATCTCTGCTTTAGTATAAATTTTGTTGTGCCATTATCATATATTTCACAAAACTTGACATACATCTCATTTACTTCATGTCCTAACAGCAAGTGTTTGTCAAATTCCTTAAGGAAATATCTGAGTTCCCCATAATGACCTCTCCACAAGTCAGGTTTTTCAAATGCTTCAAGCTCATTTTCTTCCAGATTATAATGCATTGCATACTTTATTCCCAAAAAGACATGGTCACTTTTACCCAAGTGACAATGTCACTTGGGTAAAAGGAGGGAGGTACTGAAAGGAGGAAAAGGGAGGTACCAAAGGAGGGAGGTACTGAATGATAAATATATCTTTCTCTTTCCTGGTAAATATAATATCCAGCATGGAGGGAACATCCCCTTCCCTCATCCTCGTAGCTTGTTTAACATGTAGAAACATGAATGTTTACAGGGTGAGGTTTACGAAATTATATATATATATATATATATATATATATATATATATATATATATATATATATATATATATATATATATATATATATATATATATATATATATATATATATTTTTTTTTTTTTTTTTTTTTTTTAGTTTGTGAGGGTACCACCTCTGGTGCCAATGTGGGGACCCATAGCCTCGGAGAAGAAAATAAAAAGTATTCAGAGGAGACCTTGTGGTTTCTCACTGAACACTAATATTATCTTCTCCTACCACCCCCATTCTTTTGTATGTATACATATATATTTACTTTATTTGAAGTTTGTTACAAAAAAGGAGTTACATATGGGTTACAAAGATGGTTGTCATAGGTTGTCGAGTTCCTCCAGCTCCTCAGATGGCGGGAAGGAACCCTGGATGCAGTGCGCATTTCCCCTCTGTATCGCCACACTGAGGCGCTGGAAAAGAAAGCTTGCAGCTCTCGGGTCCCTTGTTGTTTCAATGAGCCTAGAACCCAGTTCCTTCAAAAAACTGGTAGCACTTTTACCCCAGGCGCCGAGCGTCTCAGAAGCAATGGGGACAAAATTGTAGTGGTGATCCAGTTCTCTATACTTACGGGATTTGGCTGCTTCCCTGTGGGTGGCAGCGCCACCTGGTTGTGCAACACTGAGGTTAATGTAGGTGTTAGCCAGGGTTGATACGCACATGTAGTCCCATACCAACTGCTTGCCATTCTTCCAGGGGTTCACTGTGATACCATCCGGGCGACCAATAAGAGCATCAGAGTTACGGGGCGTTAGGTAACGGGGCTCTCTTTCAGCTGGGCATCCAGCTGTGGTGAGGCTCCTCTTGATGATGTCGTTAACTTCACTGTGCCTCGAGTGCCATCCCCCTGTGCTTTGGCAGAGTAGGCCATGGTGACCGTACCTGTCAACCACCACCTCGCCGCAAATACACCTATATCTGGTGAGGATTGGGGCAGCAAGGCGGAGGGCCACAGCAATTCGGAGGGCGTGTGGTGTGAGACGCGTGCCAGTTGCCGACATTGGGGTTGCTAACAGGAAATCCCCTGCATGTGGTGCTGCTACTGCTGTGAGGCGAGCAATGTCGTGTTGTGTTGTTGCAGCACCCAGGCACTCTGCAGCAACTTGGTCTACAATGGGACCATCCCAGCTGGATTGCTTGTGGGATTTTGGGGATGGTGGTTGAGGTGATTGGCCTGCACGAGAGGCCCACTCTGTGGCACAGCATGTAAAATTGGGATCATGTACACCTGCCAGCTGATGTAAGTGGGCAGGTAGAATTTCCTTCACAAGGTCGTCGGATGCTGATAAGGAGGACAGGAAGGCTGGAACAGCGATTTGCGTTGCTGTTCGAACTCCGAGGCCCCCAAGTCTTACGGGAAGAGAGGCTTGTTTCCACTGTAGGTCATCGAGAGAGAGGTTAAGGGCTTTTTCTAGCATTGATTTCAGTAACCGGTCATACTCACTTAGTTTTTGGCTACTGTAAGATGGTGAACACCTCAGAAAGTAGGTTAACCTGGGGAGGGACAGACATCTGGTGATGAGGTAGAGTGCATCATGAGCATCAATATCCTCAATCCTCCCATCCATCCTCTTAAGGTCGGCGATTTTCTTATCAAGGACCTCATCGATGGCTTTCAACCCCAGGGGAGCTCCTAGGAGTGTGCTGTCTTCAGGTTTAGTTTTATGGATATTTGGCAGAAGACCCTTTATATATATATATATATATATATATATATATATATATATATATATATATATATATATATATATATATATATATATATATATATATATATATATATATATATATATATATATATATATATATATATATAATATATAAAGTTTGTGTGTGTGTAATTTATATAAATAAATAATTAAATATTAATTTTGTTAATATCTTTTCAGGGAAAGCTTGCAAGTACAATTCGTATACAAGAGGGGCAACAAGAGCCAGAGGATGTCTACTAAGAAAATATATAAGTCTTTATCCTCACACTCTTGATATATGGTCTTCTCTGGTCTCTTTATTTTCTCTCCTCACAAATGTCCCTTTTTTTATTTCTTTTACGTTTCTCTCCTGTTTTTCTTAACTTTTAATCTCTCCTTTCCTCCTCTCTTCTAACACCTCTCGTTTCCTGTCTCTTCTAGCTTCTCTCTTCCTTTACTTTTTATATTTGTGGTATTCATTTATGTCATTTTTATCTTGTATATTTTTCTTGTATTTTTTTCTTATCTTGTGTTTCTCTTCCCCTTCTCTTCAATGATTTCTCATTTCTCTCCTCTCTCTGTTGTTTCTGTTCTGTCTTCTCTCTCCTTGCCTTAATTTTGTTCTGTCTCCTCTTTTGTTGTGTGTGTGTCTTTCTGTCTCTGTCTGTCTGTCTCTCTCTTTCTCTCTCTCTCTCTCTCTCTCTCTCTCTCTCTCTCTCTCTCTCTCTCTCTCTCTCTCTCTCTCTCTGGCTCTCTTGCTCTCTGGCTCTCTCTCTCTCTCGCTCTCTCTCTCGCTCTCTCTCTCGCTCTCTCTCTCGCTCTCTCTCTCTGGCTCTCTTGCTCTGGCTCTCTTGCTCTCTCTCTCTCTGGCTCTCTCTCTCTCTCTTGCTCTCTCTCTGGCTCTCTTGCTCTCTCTGGCTCTCTTGCTCTCTCACTGGCTCTCTTGCTCTCTATCTGGCTCTCTTGCTCTCTCTCTGGCTCTCTTGCTCTCTCTCTCTGGCTCTCTCTCTCTCTCTCTCTCTCTCTGGCTCTCTCTCTGGCTCTGGCTCTCTCTCTCTCTCTGGCTCTCTCTTTCTCTCTGGCTCTCTCTCTCTCTCTGGCTCTGGCTCTCTCTCTGGCTCTGGACCTCTCTCTCTCTCTCTCTCTCCCCCTCTCTTTCTCTGGCTCTCTCTGGCTCTCGCTCTCTCTGGCTCTCGCTCTCTCTGGCTCTCGCTCTCTGGCTCTCTCTCTCTGGCTCTCTCTCTCTCTGGCTCTCTCTCTCTTTGGCTCTGACTCTCTCTCTAGCTCTGACTCACTCTCTCTCTGGCTCTGGCTCACGCTCTCTCTCTCTGGCTCTCTCTCTCTCTCTGGCTCTGGCTCTCTCTCTCTGGCTCTGGCTCTCTCTCTCTCTCTGGCTCTCTCTCTCTCTCTGGCTCTCTCTCTCTCTCTGGCTCTCTCTCTCTCTCTGGCTCTCTCTTTCTCTCTGGCTCTCTCTTTCTCTCTGGCTCTCTCTCTCTGGCTCTGGCCCTCTCTCTCCCCCTCTCTTTCTCTCTTTCTCTGGCTCTCTCGCTCTCTCTGGCTCTCGCTCTCTCTGGCTCTCGCTCTCTGGCTCTCTCTCTCTCTGGCTCTCTCTCTCTCTGGCTCTCTCTCTCTCTGGCTCTCTCTCTCTCTGGCTCTCTCTGGCTCTCTCTCTCTGGCTCTGACTCTCTCTCTAGCTCTGACTCACTCTCTCTCTGGCTCTGGCTCACGCTCTCTCTCTCTGGCTCTCTCTCTCTCTGGCTCTGGCTCTCTCTCTGGCTCTGGCTCTGTCTCTCTCTCTCTGGCTCTCTCTTTCTCTCTGGCTCTCTCTTTCTCTCTCTCTCTCTCTCTGGCTCTGGCTCTCTCTCTCTCTCTGACTCTCTCTCTCTCTGGCTCTGGCTCACGCTCTCTCTCTGGCTCTCGCTCTCTCTCTCTGGCTCTCATATTTCATTTGATTTAAAAAGTCTGAGATTTTTACTTAATCTAAGTTATATTGCATGGTGCTAATATGAATATTATACATGACTTTTTTCTTTTCTTTCTCTCTCTCTTTCTCCCTTTCTTTCTTTCTCTTTCTTTCCTTCTCTCTCTTTTTCTTTCTCTTTCTACATGAATATTATACTTGACTGTGTTTACATTCACTTGTAGATTTTTATTTTTAGTTAATTAGTCCTAAACTTTTGATTAATAGATTTTTATTATTAGTCATAGAAAAACTATAGTGTTATATGTATACTCGGAAAATTTTACTTGTTTTAGTTTTAAGTAACAATAACTGCTTGTAACGTCAGACTGATCTCAGCATGACATGAATCACAGGCTGCTTGATCACAAAATCTATTGTGTTCACATATTGCATATATAGATTTTTATAGATTTTTAAATTTTTACTTTTATATTCTGTTATAGATATAGTCTATATATTTCGAGCTATTACATATATTTTGTTGTATTACTCATTCTTAATTAAATAAATATAATATTTTAATTCTCTTTTTGTACCCTATTTATTTGTAATTTGCACATACATATATAGGATGTCCATTTCTTTCTCAGATATGTCTTCTTTCTTTCTCTCCCTTTCTATTTCAGATATGAATTAAAAAATTATTATACCCTAATTTACCCTAAACGTTTTAATGTAGGTAATTAAAAGATCATAAAAAAGTTTTTAGAAATGTTAATTATTTACGTTCTAAGGTTGTATATAAAAGTTCTCAAAAAACCTTTTCTAAACGTAATTATAAACGTGCTGAAAACAATGAAATGTCGTTTTTAGGATGTTTTAAAAACATGAAAATGTTTGCTGGGACCAACACACCTCCAGCCAGGGCCTCCAACACACCTCCAGCCAGGGCCACCAACACACCTCCAGCCAGGGCCACCAACACACCTTCAGGGCCATCAACACAACACCACCATCAACACACCATCCAGCCTACCACCACAAGCTTATAAATATACTACACATGTCTAAGAGCAAATAAAAGAAAACAGTTACCTTAACTATTGAAGATGCAGCAGGATTTTGTGGATAAGCCAGCAGCAGTCCCTCTCGACACGGTTTTAAAATGGCGGCGACTACCACAACATGCAACGAGCCTAAAGAATGTCCAGCGCTAGCATTATCTAAACGCTATTATATATTATCAAGCAATACGGAAATCCAAAATAAAAAAAATGATACAAATAATTGTATTAAATATTTATTTGCAATTACAATACCTCGGGAATATATTTTTGCGTTAGCAAAACATATTAAGTTCGTTTTTAGTTTAACTCATTTAAATTCTTTACAAATAATAACCTGATTTTACCTGATGGCCATTAACATTAATGTTTTATGTTGATACATTTCATACCCTTATTATTTCAATTTCTTTCTTTATTATGCACCCCATACCCATCCCGTGGGCGGTGGTGTAAAGGATTACAGAGGCACATAATGGGTTCAGGAACTGAACTCTCTAGTTTGTTTAGCTAAGCAAATAACAATTTTTGACGCTAGTTACAAAATTATTAATGTTATATATACATGTACACACTCTCATACATACATGTACATATATATCATCTTTTATTCTTTATGCTCAATTAGTATTAAGTTCTAGATATTAATGTTTTCTTGCCCGAAACGCATTGCGTAATAGTGGCTTTAGGCATTGTATGTACTAGCTCTATCTATATACCAATCCATTAATGTAACATCACTTGTATGTATATACCTTACCTGAATAAACATCTGAATCTGAATCTGAATATATATATATATATATACGTATACATATATACATACACATGCATATTTATAATCACCCACACAAATACACACATCAATAATCTCTGTGGCACTTATTTTATACATGTTCTTGTAGAACATTCTATTGCGAACACATTGGGCGCTGCCCAATAAACTCGCCCCTCGGGGCAAAATTATTTTTTTTTTTTAATCTTGGTGGAACATAAAATGGCCGCCAGTGTTTATGCTGTCGTCAGATGGCGCTGTGACGTCACAGATGAGGGAAGCACGTACTGCGCATTAATGCCTCGATCCCTCGTTATTTATTTATTTTATTTATTTATATATATACAAGAACGTACATTGGGGGTTAAGAGACAACATAGAGCTTAAGTTAGAATTATAATCTTGTAAAACCACTAGCTCGCATATATAGCGTTTCGGGCAAGTCCTTAAACTAATCTTTGAGCAAATTCTTAAACAGAGTTTTAGAGAAATAATTAAATGTAAAATTGATAAAAAGTGTTTAACAGGTACATTACAGCTTTACTTTACAAGTACAGATGATTTTAAGTAGGATAATTACAGTAAAATTGTCAAAAAATTGTTTACAGGTACGATGCAAGAATTTTCGACACAAAAGCAGATCAGAACAATACACAATAATGAACAAGGAATCCTAAGTACAATTAGGAAAACATCTCAGGGTTATACATTGGATTACTGAAGCACAATATCATTACAAATAGTAATGCAGTAGAATATGCACTCATATTCTATTATTAAGTTAATATTAAGTTCCTTCCTCATGTTAAGTATCTTTGTGGTACTAGGGACATCCAAGGATTATCTTCAAGGCTTCGTTCTGCAAGTTTTCAAGCCCTTTAAGCTTTCTTTCAGTCATCAAGGCAAGCAGAGATGCAACATAATCCACTACCTCCTTTATGAACTGGCGTTACTCTTGCGTTTTTAAGGATATCAGGGAAGGTATGACACTCAAGGGATTTGTTGAACAGCAGAGCTATAGGTGGTGCAAGGGCATATGGGAGGCGCTCTTGTATACAATGGATGGGATTTCACTGATGTTCCCAGCTTTGGTTTTTAGTGAATGTATGATGGACACAACATCTGACGGGCTGACTGGTGAGAGGAGAAGAGAGTTTGGATAGCTGCCTGAGAGATATGTGTTGATATGTGTCTGACTCTGTGGGATTTTACTTGCAAGGTTAGCACCAATCGATGAAAAGAAGCTATTAAATTCATTCGCCATTTCTAAGTCAGATGACAGTGTAAGGCCATCCTTAGAGAGTGTTATCTGGTTGTGGGAGTGTTGTTTAGTTCCCAGGATGTTAGAGATGGTATTCCATGTGCTTTTCATGTTGCCTTTTGCTTCTTTGAATCTAGTCTCATAGTATGAAAGTTTTGCTTTTCTTATGATACTGGTAAGCACTGACGAGTACCTTTTAACTACTTCCATTGGAATTAGGCCACTCCTAAATTTCTTTTCGTATTCATGTTTTTTGTTGATTGATTTAATTATGCCACTTGTGAGCCACGGGTTATTTTTTCTTTTATCAGTTACTTGTTTGGTAAGGAGGGGACAGTGAGTGTTGTAGAGGCTTAGAGTTTTGTAGAGAAAGAGGTTAGTTGATGAGTTTATATCCTGTGAATTATTAAATTCAGATTCCCAGTTAATATTGTGAAGTGCATTAGAGAGATTGCCTAAAGCTGATTCACTATGTAGCCTGAATGAAAGTTTTTTTGGTTTCTGGTGGTGATGTGTCAATGTTTGCTATGAGGAAAGTAGGATAGTGGTCAGTTGTTCTGTCATAAATTACCCCAGATGTAAGGGGAGCTGTTATATTAGTCCAAAGGTGATCCAGGGTAGTGGCAGATGTTTGAGTGACTCGGGTGGGCTTGGTGATTGTGGGGATTAGCATACAGGAGTGCATGCTGTTACGGAAATAGTCAACTTGAGGGTTGTTTTCAACATTCAATAAAGAAATTCTGGAGGGCTTCTGTGCAAGGGTTAGGATGAGCTAGCCTAAGCATTTTTATACCAATTTGACAGTTATTTTCAGTAACACGATAAACAACGCTCGGAATATTAAGTTCCTTTCTCATATTAAGTATCTTTGTGGTACGAGGGCACCCAAGGATTATCCTCACGGCTTCGTTCTGCAATTTTTCAAGCCCTCCAAGCTTTCTTTCAGGATGCCTTAAAGTTAGTTTAGTTCATTTATTATGCACCCCATACCCATCTTGTGGGCAGTAGTGGAAAGGGTTGCAGAGGCACATAATGGGCTCAGGGACTGAACCCCACAATTCATTTAGCTAAGCAAGTTACAATCTTGATGAGCTAGTTACAAAATTCAGTATAAGTCGTCACATCAACAATGGGTTCGAGATCGATCACAAGTACAGTTTCTAAATTAAGCAACTGACATATGTGGAGAGCTAGTGTCACAATTGATATGTTTGTCCTGCACACCGCCCCTCATCCAGTGGGCAGCGGTGGATAGGTTACAATCACTTTGTTACTACTTACAGTTAGCAAACTGGGGATATTTGGCTAAAATTTCTGGTACCAGATAATTTTGAATGAAATATTGACACATCGTTTGTACATTGGTTATAAAATTGTCTCTGAATTCACTATCACATAGTGACGGAGGGTGTGCGAATAATTTTGTTGACAGTTAACATTTGGTCAGGTCTACATCGGCAGATAATGAGAATTCCCAGAAATACTTGCAACCGAGTCTAAGCCGAGCAGTAGTAACATCTAGAAGTCTGCTGATTTTATTGGATGAACCATAGATGTGTCGCTCCTCTTGCATAATAGTATTGAACGAAAGTTAATCTCTTCAAACAATTTCGCGTTTTGGGCAAGTTACCCCTCCACTCTCTCCATTTTTTTTGGGACATTCCCTGGTAGTGTGCGGAAATACTGAAAAGTGTATACTCTTTTCAACTTTGTCACCTTAATTCTCGTCCTATGTCTTTCATTTTGGTATCAATGCGTTCGCAATAGAATTCCCAACAGAACTATGTGAATATAATGTCAAAGACAGCAGCGCGCTCCACCCGCCGACAAGATGAATGTAGGCCAAGGGTACCAAAAAAGAAAGCTGAGCGTGATAATACTGAAAAGTGTATACCCTTTTCAACTTTGTTACCTCAATTCTCATCCTAGGTTTTTCAATTTAGCATCAATGTGTTCGCAATAGAATTCTCTACAGGACTAAAGGCATATAAACTCCAAAAGCCCGGCTTACCATCCGCAACAAACAGAGAAAGCGAGAGCGTGTTACCAGGGAGCACACAAGAGCGATAAAATGTATATACTCTTTTCATTCTGGTCACCTCAATTGTCATCCTAGGTCTTTCATTTTGGTATCAATGTGTTCGCAATAGAATTTCCAACCGGAATTTATGCATGAAATGTCAAAAACAGCAGCGTGCTCCACCCGCTGACGTGATGAAAGCACGGCGGACCATCCACACAAAACAGAGAAAGTGAGAGAAAGTAACCTGGGAGCACTCTAGTGCAATGTAATGTGAACACACTTTTCACTTTGGTTACCTCAATTCTCGTCATATGTCTTTCATTTTGGTATCAATGTGTTCGCAATTGTATCTGCTGGCATTTTACCCTTTGCTTGGATCTGAAGGGTTTTAGGCTCACCACGATGCAATCTGATAGTACCACACGTGTATATACCTATCTTCAAGCAGCAATTCACTCATTCAAACCGACTTATAATAGTTATCCATATATATATGGTAATCTTTGTTCTACCTGTTAACCTGTCATATGAAGAAAGATTGTCAAAGCTTATATTACATTGTCTAGAAAAGCAAAGAATTAGGAGTGACATATGGTAGAGGTGCACAATGGGATGAATGGACATAACAAAGGGGACATTAATGGGGTATTAAAAGTAGCAACACAAGACAGAACTCGAAACAAAGTGTAAAAATTGGAAAAATTTAGATTTAGGAAAGAACTGCATGAGTAAATACACTGGGTTTGTACCTTAAGGTTCATGTATGCAATATTACAGAGTTCCAGTTAACTCCCATGCATGCAATTAATTTATGTTATGTTTATGTTTTTTATGTTAAAATGTTTTTGTTGATTTGTTTGTATATTTTCATAAGTAAAGCATGCTTACCGTCTTATTCCAAGTTTTATGATAACTTTACAATGTTTAAAACATAAAGTTCAATATATATTCTGGTTTTCATACAGGAATTATACGTTAATATAACATCATAATAACGTAATGATGTCGTGTAAATAACGTTATACTGACGTCATATAAATGTTATATTTATGTTATAAGAACGTAAATTGGATAGCTTTACAGAAAGTAAACAAAAAAAACTAAATGTTGACTGAAAATTATTTATTCCTAAATATAAAGCATTAAAACATTATAATACCATAGCATTTACTATTATTTTTAAATTTTTACATAAATCTTAAAAAACTGTGTCATAAGAATATATGTTTTTAGTTATATCCTTTGGTTTTAAGAATGTCAGATATACGTATTTATGTCAAAAGTTACAGTATTACCTTTGTGGAACCATTTAAAAACGTCCACAAACGTTCTGTGTTTGCTGGGTCACCTCTTCTACTTATAGAATATAGTACTCGGCGTGAATAGTTCTAATCGACTCTAAGACGCAACAGCTTCTACACAGAGCAGACAGCAGCCTAGGACCGCATCGAGCTATTAGTATTCAGCTATAGTGTACTTATAATAGTATAGTAAGCAAGCTTTTCATTTCCACACCCCCGACAATTGTATGTTGGGGTGTAAGACAATGGTGGAGCAGAAAGTACTCCAGTACTTACGGAGGATGATGAGAGTGCGAGGAACAAGGTGGTCAGGTGGAGCCAGTGACTCCTTCCTTCAACAGTTTTGTCTCTCCCTCGTGGTATATCCTCAATGTCTTCAGTGGTGTGGCCTCACCACACACTTACACTGCCATAAGTGTCCTGAGAGTACTGTGGGAGGGACAATTTGGCGGGTATTGTGGACACAGGTCTTTAAGACAGGCGAACTTCACGAGTCATGGAGACGTCTATAGCAACCTTTGTTGTGATGACGTCACTCGCTCGCTCGCTTATCCGCCACGTCGCTCTTCCCATTTTCTTTGGTTACTGATTTTTGCTGACGTTAAGTGAACTTTATATTACCTGAGAGCCACTAATACTAGTGACCTCGACGAGGACAGGAAGCTGGCGGCTTATCAAAGGTTCCATCCATTTGCCCAGATAATCTTTTCTATCTGTATTTTAAAACCTAATAGAGTTTTGGCGTTTACCTTACCTACTCTTCAGCGAGTGGACGGTCCACGGGTTTACAACATACAGGTAAAGAAGCATCTCCTGTTTTCTGTCCTACATTGTGGCTTGTTGAGCTCGAACCCGAGAATCTGACCTTTTGAAGAAAGTGTCCAGATCGACATCGTCCAAATTGTTTAGTATTTGAAAGGTTTCGATGAGCTCCGCCCTGTCATGCTGGTTTGCAGTGTTATATATTTATTTATTTATTTATGTATTTATTTATGTATTTATTTATTTATTTATTTATTTATTTATTTATATACAAGAAGGTACATTGGGAATGTGAGGATACATAGCATAGTAATTACATTCTTGTAAAGCCACTAGTACGCGCAGCGTTTCGGGCAGGTCCAAGCTTAATCTAAGAAAATTTTAAGTAGGTAAATACTAGTGTAGCGAGTTAAAAAAAATACCACTTACGGGCTATTCATGTCCGTGCCACCTCTTGGGTGGCTTAATCTTTATCAGTCAATCAACTTCACTCCTAACTCGACCAACATCATTTCCTCCCACAGGGAACGTGGTGGAGGTGGGATCCCTCGATTGTTTCAAGCGAGGGTTGAACATGTATATGAGTGGGATTTGGGGGTTATAAATAGGAGCTGCCTCATATGGGCCAATAGGCCTTCTGCAGTTATCTTTGTTCTTATGTTCTTATGTATTGGGGGAGCTATATTAAGCTGGATTAGGGCATGGCTATACCAAAGGAAACAGAGAGTTAGTATAAATGGAGTCAAGTCAGAGTGGGAAAATGTTGTTAGTGGATCGAGTACCTCAGGGCTCTGTCCTGGGACCTCTGTTGTTTATAATATATATAAATAATAAATAAATGTTTATTTAGGTAAGGTACATAAAAGAGATTTTACAAAGAATGATGGATTTATAGATAGGGCTAGTACATACAATGCCTAAAGCCACTATTACGCAAAGCGTTTCGGGCATGAAAAACTTAAATGACTAAAGCTTAATACTAATTGAGCATAAAGAATAAAATGAGTTAAGAACAAATAAAAAAAAAGATAAAAAGGGGGAGAACATGGCTGAAAAAGCAGCACAAATACAATTAGGTCGACAAAGAGCGTCGTTAAAAAAAAAACAGAAATGGGTTGACAATAGAGGGGTAAGGTAGGTTACAGGGAAATTATTAGGTATAGCTTCGTTTTTATCTTAAATTGGTTGAGAGATGTACAGTCTTTAACATGGTTGGGAAGGTCATTCCACATTCTTGGTCCCTTGATTTGTAGAGCATTTCTAGTTTGATTAAATCGTACTCTTGGAATATCAAAACTGTATTTATTTCTGGTGTGGTGCTCATGGGTTCTGTTACAACCTTCCATGAAGCTTTTGAGGTCAGGATTGGCATTACAGTTCAGCGTTTTATATATGTATAATACACGTGAGAGAATGTGCATGTGACTTAATTTCTAACATATTCAGAGATTTGAGTAGGGGTACCGAGTGATGTCTGGGGCCAGAGTTGGATATTGTCCTAATAGCAGCTTTGTGTTGATTTAACATAAGAAGAACATAAGAACAAAGGTAACTGCAGAAGGCCTATTGGCCCATACGAGGCAGCTCCTATCTATAACCGCCCAATCCCACTCATATACTTGTCCAACCCGCACGTGAAACAATCGAGGGACCCAACCTCCACCACGTTACGCGGCAATTGGTTTCACAAATCAGCAACCCTGTTACTGAACCAGTATTTACCCAAGTCTTTCCTAAATCTAAACTTATCCAATTTATACCCATTGTTTCGTGTTCTGTCTTGTGTTAAGTTACGTTCACTGGAAAGGCGAAGAGTTAGGGGTGACATGATAGAGGTTTACAAGTGGGTGAATGGACATAACAAAGGGGATATTAATAGGGTATTAAAAGTATCAACACAAGACAGAACACGAAACAATGGGTATAAATTGGATAAGTTTACATTTTGGAAAGACTTGGGTAAATACTGGTTCAGTAACAGGGTTGTTGATTTGTGGAACCAATTGCCGCGTAACGTGGTGGAGGTGGTGTCCCTCGATTGTTTCAAGCGTGGGACATGTATATGAGTGGGATTGGGTGGTTATAAATAGGAGCTGCCTCGTATGGGCCAATAGGCCTTCTGCAGTTGCCTTTGTTCTTATGTTCTTATGTATAAGTGGTAATAGTAGTGTTATAAGTGGTAATATTATTGTTATAAGTGGTAATAGTATTGTTATAAGTGGTAATAGTAGTGTTATAAGTGGTAATAGTAGTGTTAAAAGTGGTAATAGTAGTGTTATATAAGTGGTAATAGTAGTGTTAAAAGTGGTAATAGTAGTGTTATAAGTGGTAATAGTAGTTAAAAGTGGTAATAGTAGTGTTAAAAGTGGTAATAGTAGTGTTATAAGTGGTAATAGTAGTTAAAAGTGGTAATAGTAGTGTTAAAAGTGGTAATATTAGTGTTATAAGTGGTAATAGTAGTTAAAAGTGGTAATAGTAGTGTTAAAAGTGGTAATAGTAGTGTTATATAAGTGGTAATAGTAGTGTTAAAAGTAGTAATAGTAGTTAAAAGTGGTAATAGTAGTTTTAAAAGTGGTAATAGTAGTGTTATATAAGTGGTAATAACACTTATTATTACCACTAATAACAGTGGTAATAACACTAACACTAATAGTAGTGTTAAAAGTAGTAATAGTAGTTAAAAGTGGTAATAGTAGTTAAAAGTGGTAATAGTAGTGTTATAAGTGGTAATAGTAGTGTTATATAAGTGGTAATAGTAGTGTTATAAGTGGTAATAGTAGTGTTATAAGTGGTAATAGTAGTGTTATAAGTGGTAATAGTAGTGTTATAAGTGGTAATAGTAGTGTTATATAAGTGGTAATAGTAGTGTTAAAAGTAGTAATAGTAGTGTTATAAGTAGTAATAGTAGTGTTATAAGTGGTAATAGTAGTGTTATCTAAATAGGGTTTTGAAATGGTCAAAGGATTGGCAGATGCAGTTTTAATGCATCTGCATTCTGCACATTGCACTAACATGCAATGCATGTTAGTGCATTCAGGTGACAAACCACATGAATGTCCAGAGTGTGGGAAGAGACTCGGTCAAGGTGGAAGTATGAAGACTCACATGTTAGTGCATTCAGGTGACAAGCCTCACGAGTGTCCAGAGTGTGGGAAGAGATTCAGTCGTCCTGGTAATATGAAGAGGCACAAAATGATACATGCAGATAATAGGCTAAACACTTAGAGTGTGGAAGGTAATTAAGAGAATGTTGAAGGATAATGAGGCAGGTATATTAATATACAGGTATATTAACTTAACTTTAATCTAACAGTGTGCTATCACAATGTCAGTTGGATGTTCTTCAAAGGTAATTCTATTTTGTTTGAGAAATACACTTTACCATGAAAAGTAAAGATCAAGATATTTTATTATATTGTTCTTTATGAAAGTTAGATGACCAAGCAAGAACTAGAGAAGCTGTCACTATATGAAAATTCAAAATTGCTTATAAGTATAGAAATATATCTTTAGTTTAGCAAAGATAAATCAAAGCTGTAAATGTTTTTCTTCATATTTATGTAAATAATAATGTGCTTTCTGTTTTTGTTCTCTGTGAAAATATATTTAAAATGTAATATACTCTGTAGCTAAGTTATGGACATTATTGTTGTAATATTATTTAGCATTGGTGCTGGTGAAGAAGACAGTCTGAGACGTACTTAAGATGAGACCATTTGATTGATAGGGAAATGTAGGTTAATCAGGGAATTTTCTCATCAGATTCATATGCAAACTGATGTCTATTTTATATTTTTTGTTTAGGCATATTTATGAATAATACTCTTGATTATAAATATTTCACCGAAGAGTTTATTGAAGGCAGATTGGCATTTATAACTGTCAGTCATGTTGATATGAAATTTAAATTTATATTACTCTAGAAATTTACATCACTCTAAATTTACCAGAAATTTATATTACTCTAGCCTAACTTTATCAGTTATGTTGTAATTGTCTTGGAATAATATTTTACCCGATTTACCTGAGGGCTACTAACCCTAGTGGCCTCGATAAAAACGGGAAGCTAGCAGCTTGTTGAAGGTTCCCTTCCCCCCCCCCCCCCAGCAAACCCAGAACATTTGTGGACGTTTTTAAATGGTGCCACAAAGGTAATACTGTAACTTTTGACATAAATACGTATATCTGACGTTCTTAAAACCAAAGGATATAACTAAAAACATTTATCCTTGAGACACAGTTTTTTAAGATTTATGTAAAAATTTAAAAATAATAGTAAATGCTATGTATTATAATGTTTTCATGTTTTCATATTATAATGCTTTATATTTAAGAATAAATAATTTTCAGTCAACATTTAGTTTTTTTTGTTTACTTTCTGTAAAGCTTATCCAATTTACGTTCTTATAACATAAATATAACATTTATATGACGTTAGTATAACGTTATTTACACGACATCATTACGTTATTATGATGTTATATTAACGTATAATTCCTGTATGAAAACCAGAATATATGTTGAACTTTATGTTTTAAACCTTGTAAAGTTATCGTAAAACTTGGAATAAGACGGTAAGCATGCTTTACTTATGAAAATATACAAACAAATCAACAAAAACATTTTAACATAAAAAACATAAACATAAATTAATTGCAAGCATGGGAGTTAACTGGAACTCTGTAATATTGCATACATGAACCTTAAGGTACAAACCCAGTGTATTTACCCATGCAGTTCTTTCCTAAATCTAAATTTTTACACTTTGTTTCGAGTTCTGTCTTGTGTTGCTACTTTTAATACCCCATTAATGTCCCCTTTGTTATGTCCATTCATCCCATTGTGCACCTCTACCATATGTCACTCCTAATTCTTTGCTTTTCTAGACAATGTAATATAAGCTTTGACAATCTTTCTTCATATGACAGGTTAACAGGTAGAACAAAGATTACCATTTAAATATGGATAACTATTATAAGTCGGTTTGAATGAGTGAATTGCTGCTTGAAGATAGGTATATACACGTGTGGTACTATCAGATTGCATCGTGGTGAGCCTAAAACCCTTCAGATCCAAGCAAAGGGTAAAATGCCAGCAGATATACAATTGCGAACATATTGATACCAAAATGAAAGACATATGACGAGAATTGAGGTAACCAAAGTGAAAAGAGTGTTCACATTACATTGCACTAGAGTGCTCCCGGGTTACTTTCTCTCACTTTCTGTTTTGTGCGGATGGTACACCTTGCTTTTGCAGTTTATATGCATTTACAACCCGTTCTCACACAAGACAGCACATATATGACTTAATGCTTAAAGTCAATATGTTGAATATGAATTAGTAAATATGTGATATATTCCCTGTTACTTTTTTTACCAAGGCCCAAACTCTTCCTCACGTACCAATTTACGTGTCACAGTACCCGTCCGTCAACATAGATAGCAGAATATTCGTGATTGGTTCAATTATAAGGAAAATTGTAGTTTTCAGGTCCCACATGGGTTGTGAAATTTACCTACTGTTGTCCATGCTCTTATAATATTACAGATCAGCTATATCCTATTGAAGGCTCGTAGTTTTGTTTTGAGAATTATTAGTTGTTCTTAGTAAATTATAATAAGCACTATAAATTATTACATAGAATAACAGTGCTTCACCAATCAATATTATATACCATAGTTTGTCTTTAAAAATCTTTAAAGAATGTTTTGTAGGAACGCTAACAGAAAACGATGTTACATTTGAATGTCTATGGGGTAAACTACTGCAAACAGGACGGTATTGTGTCTACTATACCAACTATAGCTAGGATGGGTATATTGTCACCTACCGCCTGTTAGGTGGGAAAGGGGTCCAATACCACCCACAGGATGGGTATGAGGGTCACATCCACCCACAGGATGAGTATGGGGATCACATCCACCCACAGGAAGGGTATGGGGTCCAATACCACCCACAGGATAAGTATGGCGTCCACTACAACCCACAGGATGGGTATGGGGCTCCAACCACCCATAGAATGGGTATGGGGCTCCAACCACAAATAAAATGGGTATAGGGTCCAATAACACCCACTGGATGTTTAAGGCGTCCATTGCCGCGCGTCGAGCTCGAAAACCGCAGCATTCATCTCAGAACCATGCCTATTTCACACAGATTCCTTAATAAACGTAAGAGTTTTATATGTCACAAGAAAGATAGAAATATAAGCTTCATTCTAAATACCTTACCATGGGCATATTTAAATTTAAAGCGAAGATACGTGTACTTTTATAATAGCCGAGCTTTAACCCCGGACAGATTGATCGACCGAGCAACTCTCTCTCAGAACAATGTTTATTTCACGTGAATTCGTTAATAAACATATATGTTTTATATGTCTCAAGAAAGGCAGACAGATAAGCTTCACTTTAAATACTTTACCATAGACATATTTAAAGTTCTAATGAAGATACATGTATTTTAAAAATTACGGAGCTCCCACCCTGTACAGACTGAACGACAGAGCAACTCTCTCTCAGATCAATGTTTATTTCACGTAAAATCGTTAATAAACACAAATGTTTTATATGTCTTAAGCAAGATAGAAATAAGAGCTTCATTTTCAATACATTACAATAGACATATTTATAGCTCAAGTGAAGATACATATGTTTTTATAGTAGCGCTCAGTAGCTTGTCGGGCATGGAGTGCAGACGCCTACGCACTTGCCGATATATTGTATAATTATCAAAGATACGCTAATAAAGCCTAAAATCTTATATGCCTCCAGAAAGACCGAGATATGAACATTATTATGATTTCACCAAATGAAATATATCATGTTCGAGAACAAAGATATATCAATTTTAAATTAAGTTTCGACTCTTGCTCGGGCGAGAGAGAGGGAGCGACTCTCGCCCCATCTATTGGAGATTCTGTCCACTAAAGACCCAAAGCTACTCAAACCCTTCTAGCATTATTTAAGTAATGAAGTAATATGGTATATTTACTATAATGTGGGTGCTGAATGCAGAACATGAGAAAACATATATTTACTCCAAACTAATATAATTTCATTATGAAATAAGTAAATAAGTAGCATCAAAGGAACTCGACGGTCCAAGCGTCAATGTTGTGGAACGACTTATCCAAGATATATCGTTGTTTGGAAAGTGTTTGTTGGCATATCCAGTTGTCGCACTTCTCTGCACAAATTATCACAAATTTAAATTATAATGTTAACAAGTAGAATACGTATTTTTAATAAAATCTAACATAGCTAGCCAGAAAACATTTAGCATTTATTAAAAAAATATATGTTTGGAAGTTAAATCGACTTCATAGGACAATAGTGTTGTTATATATACTCGTTATTCGTTGACATGCGTTCGCTACTTGAACTACCATGTACTGTACTTATGTGAAATCTCCCATGTCTCTTCGCTCATCTCACCGAACCCTACAGGCTCTGTGATATATTGCTTAATTAATTGAGATTCACCAATAAAGCTTATAATTGTATATGTTATCAAAAAGGCAGAGCTTATTTTAGTTCATTTATTATGCACCCCATACCCATCCTATGGGCGATAGTGGAGTGTTACAGAGGCGCATAATGGGCTCAGGGACTGAGCCCCACAATTCATATAGCCAAGGAAGTTATAATCTTGATAAGCTAGTTACAAAAGTCAATGCACATTGTCACATCAACAATGGGCTCGAGACCGACCACAAGTACAGTTTATGATTTAAGCAACTGACATATATGGAGGGCTAGTGTCACAATTGATTTGTTTATCCTACACATAACCCCCTCTCCCCCATCCAATGGGCAGCGGTGGATAGGTTACAATCAAGTCGTTTTTTGCGTTTTATTCAGAGATTAGATCTTATTGGGTGAGGAAAGATATTCATATTTTAAAGAAGGCTTCTTGGCTGATGCTCTCCATTGATGGAAAATCTACAACCTTTAGAAAATCAATGTTAGTTTGATCTAATATTGTAATTAACGCAGTTACCTGATGTTATTCTTCACCTATATCTTTTTCTGGTTAATCCCTATTTACATTATGCAGTTCAGGCTTCGTCGCCAGACTATAGTTTTTAGTTTAGTTAATTTATCACATAATGGGTTCAGGGACTGAACACACAATTTATTTATCTAAGCAAGTTACAATCTTGAGAAGCTAGCCACAAAATTCATAACACATCGTCACATCAACAACATGGGTTTGAGATCGACCACAAGTACAGTTTCTAAATTAAGCAAATGCCATAAGTGGAGAGCTAGTGTCACAATTGATATGTTTGTCCTGCACATTTCCACAGTGGTTTGCTTGGGTTCTTTTAATTATCTTAGATATCATTGAAGAGAACCTCCTAGGTACTATACTGTATATATGCTGGTAAGAAGTATAATTATCCTAAGAAATCGTGTAAACTATGTTGTACGAGTGTTTCCAGCTAAGTAACATAGTTCATTTGTGTGCGCGTGCTTGAAGAGGAAATGTTATCCACCCCCCTCCCCCGACCCCCCCATTGTAAATATTTGTGGGTTTCAGACCATACGGCCACGGCTTACCCTCGCCGCGGTCGAGGGTAAGAACACCGGATGTATACCCAGTATTACAAGTAAACATTAGCAATAACAATTATGGAAAGTTCCTTCACCTATACATAGACAAGAGACTGAACTTCAGCACCCACATGCAACACATAAGGGGATGCTCTGAGAGAGAGAGAGAGAGAGAGAGAGAGAGAGAGAGAGAGAGAGAGAGAGAGAGAGAGAGAGAGAGAGAGAGAGAGAGAGAGAGAGAGAGAGAGAGAGAGAGAGAGAGAGAGAGAGAGAGAGAGAGAGAGAGAGAGGGAGAGAGAGGGGGAGAGAGAGAGAGAGAGGGGGAGAGAGAGAGAGAGAGAGAGAGAGAGAGAGAGAGAGAGAGAGAGAGAGAGAGAGAGAGAGAGAGAGAGAGAGAGAGAGAGAGAGAGAGAGAGAGAGAGAGAGAGAGAGAGAGAGAGAGAGAGAGAGACTAAAATTATCCACTGAGGTCTGATTAAGTCCTTTTGGGGACCTTAATCATTAGGACGTCCAATGATTAACGCAAAGTGAAGCGTATTCAGATGGTATATTGACAACATTCAGCATATCTCATAATGACCTAGTAGTACTTGGTGCACAAATACCTTTTCCATAGGAATCGCAAAACATAATTAAACACAACTGTACCGTACAGTGTTATATATTTATTTCAGTTTGAACAATTTTTAACATTAACATTCCAACATTCATTTTAGCAAGTTCTCTCATAATGACGTGTGGGTTAGCAATGTCAAAGGCTGACTTAAGATCTAGGAAAGTGGTATATGACCTATCAGTATGCAGGGTGAGGAATGTGGTAATACAGTGATGTACACTCTTTCCATGCATAAAGCCATATATCTGGGGAGACAACATATTATTAATTTTGTAAAGGAGACGGTTGAGAACCATCTTCTCAAGACATAGAGACAACTAGTGAGGGAGACTGGGCATAAAGCACTCGGCTGGTGAGGTTTAGTTATGGGAATAATAACACTGTTGGTCCATGACTTAGGAAGCTCCCCAGTTACATAGCTCATATTATACAATTGAAGAAAGGTATTCCTTGGAACTAGCAGAAGCATAAGCAGTATGCCGTAAGTAACTCCATCCTCCCCGGGTGATGTAGCTTTGCCTTTATGTAGAGCAGAATCTAGTTTGTATTCAGTAAAAAGCATGTCACAGTCATCCTCTTGATGAAGCATGAAGTCAAGGAGCCTTGCCCTATCAGTATATCTATCATTTAATTCATTCTGTGAGGGTAGAGGAAGACTGTCAAAGCTGGAAGTCGTGGCCCAAGCATCAACAAGATCATTTGCTCTGTGCAGAGGATTAGGGTACGAAATCTCTGCAGCATTTTTCCCTTTGATCTTGTTGATATCCTTCCATGCCCGACTTAGTGGCTTGTGAGAATTGAGACCACGGACAAAAGTTTCCCAGTCTTTCTGCCTCAGCTCCACCATACGTTCCCTGGCCTTAGCCAGAGCCGCTTGAAAGAGCCGAAGCATTTCAGCAGTGCGGGTCCTTCTACAAGCTAGTCCAATTATTCTGGCAGTGCGTTTTAGTGCATGCAATTTAGAATCATTATAATAAGCATAAGTGCTATGACCAGTGTAATTTGGGTTACGTGGCCTGGACGATGAATCAAGTGATTCTATAAACTGCTCGATAGTACCTGTGAGCTCATTGTTAAAATCTTCAACTGATGAAGGCTCAGATGAACTGCACCAATCTGACACATGAGCAACAAGATTGTCTCGTTGATCGATGGGCACAGCCAGCCTCTTCCGCTTGAACACTCCACCAGGGAGGATAGAGCTTCCAATGCTTACAGTGGCTAATATGGCCAGATGATCAGACGCCATATCTGGCACTATTGACGAGGCGCACACGGTGTGGGAGACGTTGAAACCGAGACATAGATCAAGAATACCTCCGTAGATATGCGTTGGTTCAAGGTCACCCACAATCTGTGCATCATCGTGACTACCTAATAGTGACACCAGTTGGTTGCCGTTACGATTACTGAACTGCGAATTACCAATATTCCTATGTCTAGCGTTATAATCACCTTTAATGATGGTAGGCTCAGTCTGAATACAGACAGGAAGGTCAGCATAATTCGTTATAATCACCTTTAATGATGGTAGGCACAGTCTGAATACAGACAGGAAGGTCAGCATAATTAAAGTTACAAGGAGTTGATTATTTAGTATAGTTGTTTTTCTCTTTAACTGGATGATAGAGGGGGAGTCTTTAACGTGATTGGGAATACATACATACACACATGCATACATACATACATACATACATACATACATACATACATACATACATACATACATACATACATACATACATACATACATACATACATACATACATACATACATACATACATACATACATACACACATGCATACATACATACATACATACATACATGCATACATACATACATACATACATACATACATACATACATACATACATGCGTACATACATACATACATACATACATACATACATGCATGCGTGCATACATACATCC
Source organism: Procambarus clarkii (assembly GCF_040958095.1). Classification (NCBI taxonomy): domain Eukaryota; kingdom Metazoa; phylum Arthropoda; class Malacostraca; order Decapoda; family Cambaridae; genus Procambarus; species Procambarus clarkii. The sequence goes on along the minus strand of NC_091204.1, from coordinate 35,120,740 downwards.
ATCCATCCATACGTACGTACGTACATACATACATACATACATACATACATACATACATACATACATACATACATACATACATACATACATACATACATACATGCATACATACATGCGTGCGTACATACATACATATATACATACATACATACATGCGTACATACATGCGTACATACATGCGTACATACATGTGAACATACATGCGTACATCCATACATACATCCATACATACATGCATGCGTACATACATACATACATACATGCATACATACACACATGCATACATGCATGCATACATACATACATACATACATACATACATACGTACGTACATACATACATACATACATGCGTACATACATGCGTACATACATACATACATGCATGCATGCGTACATCCATACATACATGCATGCGTACATACATACATACATGCATACATGCATGCATACATACATACATACATGCGTATATAAATACATGCGTATATAAATACATGCGTATATAAATACATACATACATACATGCGTATATACATGCATATATAAATACATACATACATACATACATGCGTACATACATACATACATACATCCATACATACATGCATGCGTACATCCATACATACATGCATGCGTACATCCATACATACATACATACATACATGCGTATATAAATACATGCGTATAAAATACATACATACATGCGTATTTACATGCATATATAAATACATACATACATGCATGCATGCGTATATACATCCATCCATCTATACATACATGCATGCATACATACATACATACATACATACATACATACATACATACATACATACATACATACATACATACATACATACATACATACATACATACATGCATGCATGCGTACATACATACATCCATCCATCTATCCATACATACATACATACATGCATACTTACATACATGCATACATATATACATACATACATACATACATACATACATACATACATACATACATACATACATACATACATACATACATACATACATACATACATACATACATACATACATACATGCATGCATACATACATGCATGCATGCATACATACATGCATGCATGCGTACATACATACATCTATCCATTCATACATGCATACATACATACATACATACATACATACATGCATACATACATACATACATACATACATACATACATACATACATACATACATACATACATACATACATACATACATACATACATGCATGCATGCATGCATACATACATACATCTATCCATTCATACATGCATACATACATACATACATACATACATACATACATACATACATACATACATACATACATACATACATACATACATACATACATACATACATACATGCATGCATACATACATACATACATACATACATACATACATACATACATACATACATACATACATACATACATACATACATACATACATACATACATGCATACATACATACATACATACATACATACATACATACATACATACATACATACATACATACATACATACATACATACACGTCCAGTCAGCATATAGCTATTTCGGGACAAAATCCAATACAGTTTATATTGGTGAGACGCCACTGTGATGAGGAGTTTAAATATCACAGGAACTGTAGGTTAATGTGTGACATAGGTGAGGTTAGATGAGGCATCTACAAGCATCAGCTGGAGGCTGATGGAGTGTTGTGGAGGCTGCTGGTACTATGCCCAGATGTTGGAGGGTGGATTTGACTCTCCCACCCTCCCTCCCCCTCCCCCCCCCCCACATTGACCGCAGTACGTCTAAGGTTACTTTCCACTCTCGCTTACCAAGGGTATAACCCCCGCCCCCCCCCCAACACACACACATGCATCAGATTCTTAACTTACAATATTTATGATTTACCAATTTATGTTACTACACTGACTCTCAATTTCACAATATTGTATAAACTTTGATGAATCGCTCGTCTATGGGTCATCCAATAATGTTAGCAGACTTCTAGATGTTACCACTGCTAGGTTTAGGCTCGGCTACAAGTACCTCTGGAAGTTTGTAACATCTGATGATCTAGATTTGACTAAATGTAAACTCTGTCAGCAGAACTATTCGCATACTTTGAGTCATTATATAATGGAATGTGAAAAATAGCGGAATTTAAAGATAACAACATCAATAGTGTCCATGAAATGTGTAAGTACTTCATTCATAATGATGTGCTGCCCGAAATCTTAGCGAAGTATCCAAAATTTGCTTACTGTAGGTAATGCATACACATGTAAAGCTGCCGCCCAGTTGGGTGGGTGTGGAGCACATGACTGTAAAGCTGCCGCCCAGTTGGGTGGGTGTCGAGCACATGACTGTAAAGCAGCCGCCCAGTTGGGTGGGTGTGGAGCACATGACTGTAAAGCAGCCGCCCAGTTGGGTGGGTGTGGAGCACATGACTGTAAAGCTGCCGCCCAGTTGGGTGGGTGTGGAGCACATGACTGTAAAGCAGCCGCCCAGTTGGGTGGGTGTGGAGCACATGACTGTAAAGCAGCCGCCCAGTTGGGTGGGTGTGGAGCACATGACTGTAAAGCTGCCGCCCAGTTGGGTAGGTGTGGAGCACATGACTGTAAAGCAGCCGCCCAGTTGGGTGGGTGTGGAGCACATGACTGTAAAGCAGCCGCCCAGTTCGGTGGGTGTGGAGCACATGACTGTAAAGCTGCCGCCCAGTTGGGTGGGTGTGGAGCACATGACTGTAAAGCAGCCGCCCAGTTGGGTGGGTGTGGAGCACATGACTGTAAAGCTGCCGCCCAGTTGGGTGGGTGTGGAACACATGACTGTAAAGCTGCCGCCCAGTTGGGTGGGTGTGGAGCACATGACTGTAAAGCTGCCGCCCAGTTGGGTGGGTGTGGAGCACATGACTGTAAAGCTGCCGCCCAGTTGGGTGGGTGTGCAGCAAGACTAGTAACTGTGCGACTCCTCATAGATGTAAAGTGCCTTGTATAGTGACTGTTGTGAGCCTCTTGTTGAATCACTTGTGACACAAAAGATTACTGATGTGTGTATTTGTGGTGGTGATTAAATATGTATGTGTATGTATATATGTATACGTATGAATATGTACATGTATGCATAAGTATGTGTACATTAATAATTTTGTAACTAGCGTCAAAAGATTGTTATTTGCTTAGCTAAACGAACTAGAGGGTTCAGTTCCTGAACCGATTATGTGCCTCTGTAATCCTTTACACCACCGCCCACGGGATGTGTATTATGGGGTGCATAATAAAGAAAGAAAATGAATGGACCGAACCCCACAAATCATTTAGCTAAGCAAGTTACAATCTTGATGAGCTAGTTACAAAATTCACTATAAGTCGTCACATCATAAATGGGTTCGAAATGGACCACAAGTAGTGCATTACATAATTTATCAGTATTGTGCAGCCTGTGATCCCCGCCTGGCTGGATACTGATACCTAGGTAATTTTTATGTGTCCGGACACCAGCGATAAGGTGATATTATTTATTTAACTTAAGATATATATATATTTAAATGTTGTCACATTAACGGCTACATCTTCCTTTCTTCTGACATATAGATTTTTAAGATTAACTAAAATATATGGAAACTAATTATACAATTTATTGGCTGGTGTGCAGGGCTTCACACTCTCAGAGCTAGCCATCAAGTAACTATCAAAACGCATATATCTTCGTTTTCACTTCAGTTATATTTATGACAAAGGATTTTAGATGTAGCCTATATTTCTACCTTTCAGATGACATAAATACTTTCGTTAATTACAATATCTAGATCAAACTAACATTGATTTTCAAAAGGTTGTATATTTTCCATCAATGGAGAGCATCAGCCAAGAAGCCTTCTTTAAAATATGAATATCTTTCCTCACCCAATAAGATCTAATCTCTGAATAAAACGCAAAAAACGACTTGATTGTAACCTATCCACCGCTGCCCATTGGATGGGGGAGAGGGGGTTATGTGTAGGATAAACAAATCAATTGTGACACTAGCCCTCCATATATGTCAGTTGCTTAAATCATAAACTGTACTTGTGGTCGGTCTCGAGCCCATTGTTGATGTGACAATGTGCATTGACTTTTGTAACTAGCTTATCAAGATTATAACTTCCTTGGCTATATGAATTGTGGGGCTCAGTCCCTGAGCCCATTATGCGCCTCTGTAACACTCCACTATCGCCCATAGGATGGGTATGGGGTGCATAATAAATGAACTAAAATAAGCTCTGCCTTTTTGATAACATATACAATTATAAGCTTTATTTGTGAATCTCAATTAATTAAGCAATATATCACAGAGCCTGTAGGGTTCGGTGAGATGAGCGAAGAGACATGGGAGATTTCACATAAGTACAGTACATGGTAGTTCAAGTAGCGAACGCATGTCTACGAATAACGAGTATATATAACAACACTATTGTCCTATGAAGTCGATTTAACTTCCAAACATATATTTTTTTAATAAATGCTAAATGTTTTCTGGCTAGCTATGTTAGATTTTATTAAAAATACGTATTCTACTTGTTAACATTATAATTTAAATTTGTGATAATTTGTGCAGAGAAGTGCGACAACTGGATATGCCAACAAACACTTTCCAAACAACGATATATCTTGGATAAGTCGTTCCACAACATTGACGCTTGGACCGTCGACTTCCTTTGATGCTACTTATTTACTTATTTCATAATGAAATTATATTAGTTTGGAGTAAATATGTTTTCTCATGTTCTGCATTCAGCACCCACATTATAGTAAATATACCATATTACTTCATTACTTAAATAATGCTAGGAGGGTTTGAGTAGCTTTGGGTCTTTAGTGGACAGAATCTCCAATAGATGGGGCGAGAGTCGCTCTCTCTCTCGCCCGAGCAAGAGTCGAAACTTAATTTAAAATTGATATATCTTTGTTCTCGAACATGATATATTTCATTTGGTGAAATCATAATAATGTTCATATCTCGGTCTTTCTGGAGGCATATAAGATTTTAGGCTTTATTAGCGTATCTTTGATAATTATACAATATATCGGCAAGTGCGTAGGCGTCTGCACTCCATGCCCGACAAGCTACTGAGCGCTACTATAAAAACATATGTATCTTCACTTGAGCTATAAATATGTCTATTGTAATGTATTGAAAATGAAGCTCTTATTTCTATCTTGCTTAAGACATATAAAACATTTGTGTTTATTAACGAATTTACGTGAAATAAACATTGATCTGAGAGAGAGTTGCTCTGTCGTTCAGTCTGTACGGGGTGGGAGCTCCGTAATTTTTAAAATACATGTATCTTCATTAGAACTTTAAATATGTCTATGGTAAAGTGTTTAAAGTGAAGCTTATATGTCTGCCTTTCTTGAGACATATAAAACATATATGTTTATTAACGAATTCACGTGAAATAAACATTGTTCTGAGAGAGAGTTGCTCGGTCGATCAATCTGTCCGGGGTTAAAGCTCGGCTATTATAAAAGTACACGTATCTGCGCTTTAAATATAAATATGCCCATGGTAAGGTATTTAGAATGAAGCCTATATTTCTATCTTTCTTGTGTCATATAAAACTCTTACGTTTATTAAGGAATCTGTGTGAAATAGGCATGGTTCTGAGATGAATGCTGCGGTTTTCGAGCTCGACGCGCGGCAATGGACGCCTTAAACATCCAGTGGGTGTTATTGGACCCTATACCCATTTTATTTGTGGTTGGAGCCCCATACCCATTCTATGGGTGGTTGGAGCCCCATACCCATCCTGTGGGTTGTAGTGGACGCCATACTCATCCTATGGGTGGTATTGGACCCCATACCCTTCCTGTGGGTGGATGTGATCCCCATACTCATCCTGTGGGTGGATGTGACCCTCATACCCATCCTGTGGGTGGTATTGGATCCCTTTCCCACCTAACAGGCGGTAGGTGACAATATACCCATCCTAGCTTTAGTTGGTATAGTAGACACAATACCGTCCTGTTTGCAGTAGTTTACCCCATAGACATTCAAATGTAACATCGTTTTCTGTTAGCGTTCCTACAAAACATTCTTTAAAGATTTTTAAAGCCAAACTATGGTATATAATATTGATTGGTGAAGCACTGTTATTCTATGTAATAATTTATGGTGCTTATTATAATTTACTAAGAACAACTAATATTTCTCAAAACAAAACTACGAGCCTTCAATAGGATATAGCTGATCTGTAATATTATAAGAGCATGGACAACAGTAGGTAAATTTCACAACCCATGTGGGACCTGAAAACTACAATTTTCCTTATAATTGAACCAATCACGAATATTCTGTTATCTATGTTGACGGACGGGTACTGTGACACGTAAATTGGTACGTGAGGAAGAGTTTGGGCCTTGGTAAAAAAAGTAACTGGGAATATATCACATATTTACTAATTCATATTCAACATATTGACTTTAAGCATTAAGTCATATATGTGCTGTCTTGTGTGAGAACGGGTTGGCATTTAAACCTGTAGATAATTCTATTGCGAACACATTGATACCAAAATGAAAGACCTAGGATGACAATTGGGGTGACCAAAATGAAAGAGTGTATACATTTTATCGCTCTTGTGCGCTCCCTGGTAACACACTCTCGCTTACTCTGTTTGTTGCGGATGATAAGCCGGGCTTTTGGAGTTTATATGCCTTTAGTCCTGTAGAGAATTCCATTGCAAACACATTGATACCAAATTGAAAAACCTAGGATGAGAATTGAGGTAACAAAGTTGAAAAGGGTATACACTTTTCAGTATTACCACGCTCTCTAATGTAATGAGAGTTGCCTGAGGGTGGCTCAGCTTTCTTTTTCTGGTACCCTTGGCCTACATTCATCTTGTCGGCGGGTGGAGCGCGCTGCTGTCTTTGACATTATATGCACATAGTTCTGTTGGGAATTCTATTGCGAACGCATTGATACCAAAATGAAAGACATAGGACGAGAATTAAGGTGACAAAGTTGAAAAGAGTATACACTTCAGTATTTCCGCACACTACCAGGGAATGTCTAAAAAAAACTGGAGAGTGTGGAGGGGTAACTTGCCCAAAACGCAAAAGTGTTTGGGGCGATTAACTTTCGTTCAGTACTATCATGCAAGAGAAGCCACACATCTATGGTTCATCCAAAAAAATCAGTAGACTTCTAGATGTTACTATTGCTCGGCTTAGACTCGGTTACAAGTATTTCTGGGAATTCTCATTATCTGCTGATGTAGATCTGACCAAATGTTAACTGTGTCAACAAAATTATTCGCACACCCTCCGTCACTATGTGATAGTGAATTCAGAGACAATTCTATAACCAATGTACCAACGATATGTAAATATTTCATTCAAAATTATCTGCTACCAGAAATTTTAGCCAAATATCCTCAGTTTGCTAACTGTAGGTAGTAACTAAGTGATTGTAACATATCCACCGCTGCCCACTGGATGGGGGCGGTGTGCAGGACAAACATATCAATTGTAACACTAGCTCTCCACATATGTCAGTTGCTTAATTTAGAAACTGTACTTGTGGTCGATCTCGAACCCATTGTTGATGTGACGACTTATACTGAATTTTGTAACTAGCTCATCAAATTGTAACTTGCTGAGCTAAATGAATTGTGGGGTTCAGTCCCTGAGCCCATTATGTGCCTCTGCAACCCTTTCCACTACCGCCCACAAGATGGGTATGGGGTGCATAATAAATGAACTAAACTAACTTTAAGGCATCCTGAAAGAAAGCTTGGAGGGCTTGAAAAATTGCAGACAAAGCTTTGAGGATAATCCTTGGGTGCCTTCGTACCACAAAGATACTTAATATGAGAAAGGAACTTAATATTCCGAGCGTTGTTTATCGTGTTACTGAAAATAACTGTCAAATTGGTATAAAAATGCTTAGGCTAGCTCATCCTAACCCTTGCACAGAAGCCCTCCAGAATTTCTTTATTGAATGTAAACATTGTTTCAAATAGATAAATAAAATTGGAACTGAACTCAGAAAGTTTCAGATTTATAATTTGTACCAAGAGAGACAACAATATCACTTTCCTGCACTGTAGGAAATTACACCCTTTTCAATTTTAATCCCTCCCTTTCCATCAAAGGAGCAAATTAGAGATCAGTCCCAGCTTTGTTTTGAGGCAAAGCTCGACGTCTTAAGCCATATTGATATCTCTTAAGCCATATCTCTCTCAAATCATATACACTGAAGGTTTCCTACAGCGTCCAACGGGTGCAGCTGGAAGTGCAGTTGTCCTGACAATAGGCTATGACTTATATTTTGAGTGGGGAGTCCGTATAAACAACTGGGCCTCTACCCTTCAGACTGAACTATTTGCCTTGCTCCTTGCACTGAAATGTGTACAAGTATCCAAACTTGATACATTAATTGTAAGTGACTCTTTATCATCCTTAATTGCTCTCAACTCCTTAAGACATAACTGTAACATGCTTGTGTCTGAAGCTAGACACAAATACCACAACAACTTTGAACTGCCCTGAACTATATCCGATCCTATCTTAGTAACAGACACCAATATGTAGCCATCAATGATATAACCTCTCCCACTCTACCACTTACCATAGGGGTGCCACAGAGCAGCATCCTAGGACCCTCCTGTTTCTTATATACATCAATGATCTCCCTAATGTCTCTAACATACTTAAACCTATATTGTTGGCTGATGATACTACTCATCTACTCTGGCCCCCAACCCATTCCTGTTAAATAATGTTGTAAACAATTAATTAAAAAAAGTCTACTTGTGGATGTCCACCAACAAACTCACACTAAACATAGAAAAGATCTACTATATCTTATTTGGAAACAAATCAACAAATGCAATTCAGCTTCAGATAGTTAATGTAAACATTAACAATAAAAATGATGGAAAGTTCCTTGGCCTATTCCTAGACAAGAGACTCACCTTCCGCACCCATATACAACACATAACTAAAAAGGTATCTATAACAGTTGGTATACTCTCTAAGATCAGATATTATGTACTCTACTCTGCTCTCCTCTCACTCTATTATGCACTTATCTATCCCTGTCATTCTTATGGTATTTGTGCTTGAGGTTCAACCTCTGCAAACTACCTCAAGCCCATCATCATCCAGTAAAAATCTGCTATCAGGACAATAACTAACTCTACCTTCAGACAACACACAGCTCCCTGTGTGTAGGGTAGTTTATTGTGCATCCTAGTATTGTGTATTTATTTATTTTATTTATTTATTTATGCATATACAAGAATGTACATTTATTTATTTATTTATTTATTTTATTTATTTATTTATGCATATACAAGAATGTACATAAGGAATGTGAGGATACAATTATGGTAATTACAGTCTTGTAAAGCCACTAGCACGCGCAGCGTTTCGGGCAGGTCCTTAATCTAAGAAAATTTTAAGGAGGTAAATACTTGCAAAATTTATAGACAAAAAAATGATAACAGATTACATGGAATGAAAAAAAAAAAAGATGAGAGAAAATTATAGGTACAGTATATTAAAGCACATAGGTAGCTATGATTAATTGCAATGACAGCTTAAAATGGTAGTTGACAACAAATTGGTAGGCACAATACAGCAGAAACAATATAAGATTGATTGCAATGACAGCTTGAATGGTAGTTGACAAAAATTGGTAGTCACAAAACAGCATATGGCTAGCACATAAAAGAAGACAGCAATGAACACAATGATAAGGTTGTTTGATATTACATAAAAATTATGAGATTGGGTACCACTAGGTACAGAGCAAATTTAAAGCTCAGTGTAGGAAACTAAATAGATGAAGTTAGGTACTTTTTGGTTTTGCTTTTAAATAAGGCAAAAGTTTTACAGTTTTTCAATTCACTAGGGAGTGAGTTCCATAGACTAGGTCCCTTAATTTGCATAGAGTGTTTACACAGATTAAGTTTGACCCTGGGGATATCAAAGAGATATTTATTTCTGGTGTGGTGATAATGGGTCCTATTACATCTGTCCAGGGAGAGTTTCAGAGCATGGTTTGCATTTAAGAACAGGGTTTTGTAAATGTAGTTGACACAAGAGAATGTGTGGAGGGAGTTAATATTTAGCAAGTTTAGAGATTTAAACAAGGGAGCTGAGTGTTGTCTGAAAGCAGAGTTAGTTATTATTCTGATAGCAGATTTTTGCTGTGTGATGATGGGCTTAAGGTGGTTTGCAGTGGTGTATGTGTAGTATATATATTTGTGTAGTATATTTGGTATATTTAATGCCTCTAACCTCTCCTCATAGTTCTTGTCCTTCAATTCTGGGAGCCACTTAGTAGCATGTCTTTGCACCTTTTCCAGTTTATGTGCTTCTTAAGATATGGGCACCATACAACCGCTGCATATTCCAGATTTAGTCTAACAAAAGTCGTGAACAATTTCTTGAGTATTTCGCCATCCATGCATTTAAAAGCTCTGAATATTATCCTTTACCTGCAATTGGTTGTTGCTGTATTTATAGAATATGATTTGTTCTGCTTTACATTTGTTTATTCTTTTTTTCAAAATTTCTTTCTGCCTCTCTCCTCACTGCCGTGTAGTTGTTTCTCTTTGTATTACTGGTATGTGTGGGGGTTTGGCCTCTTCGTATATTGATTCCATTTTTGTGTCTTTTGGTCTCTGGCCGTCTTGAAATTTCAGTTGAACAAATCCTGTTTCCTAGTTCTGCATCTCTGTTTTGGTATAAATGTTTTTGTTCCTTTATCATATATTTCACAAAATTGACATACTGTGCATTAATTCATTTCAATTACTTCCTTTCCTAACAGCAAGCCTTTCCAGTAAAATTCTTTGAATTCTTTTCTGACTTCCAGCCTAATGTTTGTTTTATCCTAGTGTATATGATGCCTAGCGTGTGTCTGGTGCCTGTTGTGTTAAACCGAAGATAAATGCATAAGTATAGGTCAGTAATTTCTCCAGCTTTGAAAGGGGCTTTCATTATGCAGCAGTATTCCACTCTAGAGAGCACTAGCGTCTTGAAAACTATCATCATCGGTATAGCATCTCTAGTGTGAAAAGTTCTTGTTATCTATCCTGTCATTTTTCTTGCAGTTGTGACGGCTACTTTATTGTGTTCTTTAAATGTAAGGCCTTCTGACATCAGTACACCCAAATCCTTTACGTTGCTTTTCCGTTCAATGTTATGATTTGACTGAGTTTTGTAAGTGGTTTCCGTTTTTATATTTTCATTTTTTCCGTAGCGCATGAGCTGAAACTTATGTTCGTTAATCACCATGATATTTTCTGTAGCCTATAGAAAGACCTGATTTACATCTGATTGGAGGTTTGCCGTGTCCTCTATGTTGCCTACTCTCGTGAAGATTCTAGTGTCATCTGCAAAGGATGATCAAGTACTATAGGTTGTGTCCTTGTCTATGTCCGATATGAGGATGAGAAAAAGTATTGGAGCAAGCACAGTACCCTTGGGGACTGAGCTCTTTACGGTTGATGGACCAGATTTTATTTTGTTGACTACTACACATTGGGTTCTATTAGTCAGGAAGTTGTATATCCATCTGCCTATTTTTCCGGTAATTCCTTTTGAACGCATTTTATGTGCAATAACACAATGGTCACATTTGTCAAAGGCTTTTGCGAAATCTGTGTAAATTACATCAGCGTTTTGTTTGTCTTCCATGGCATCTAGTGCCATGTCAGAGTGGTCCAGCAACTGTGATAGGCAAGAGCGCCCTGTTCTGAAACCATGTTGTCTGGGGTTATGGAGATGCTGTGATTCCATGTATTTTGTGATCTTACTTCTTAGCATTCTCTCAAAGATTTTTATGATGTGCGATGTTAGTGCTATCGGTCTGTAGTTTTTTGCCTCTGCCTTATTTCCTCCTTTATGGGGCGGTGCTATCTCTGCTGTTTTTAGTATGTCAGGGATATTATTGAAATACGAAAGTACTTAAGGAAATCCTAAGTGTAGTTACAGGATGAGAGCTACACTTGTGGTGTCCCATTTTCCCAGCACTCTTTGTCATATAATGCTTTGAAACTTTTGACGGTTTTGGCCTCCACCACCTTCTCACCTAACTTGTTCCAACCGTTTACCATTCTGTTTGCAAAAGTGAATTATCTTACATTTCTTCGGCATCTTTGTTTAGTTCGTTTAAATCTATAACCTCTTATTCTTGAAATTCCAGGTCTCGGGAAATCTTCCCTATCAAGTTTATCAATTCCTGTTACTGTTTTGTACGTAGTGATCATATCTCCTCTTTTCCTTCTGTCTTCTAGTTTTGGAATATTTAATGCCTCTAATGTCTCCTCATAAATCCTGCCCTTCAGTTTTGGTATGAATGTTTGTGTGCCTTCATCGTATATTTTGCAAAATATGGAATACATCTCATTTACTTTACTTTAAGAATATGGTTCGATCAATTAAAAACCCTCTTGTTCAAATTGTAAAGAAACTGAAAGAGATGCAGCATGCTCAATGGATTATATATTAGTGAATCATATTAGTGATTCAATTATTATGGTCATAAAACAATAAACAAATAGTTTTGGTGTTATTACACTCTATTCACAGGTTATATATAAGTATCTGCATGTTTTGTTCACCATTACAAACCACTAAGTTGGTTTGATTTTTGTTGAGATTGTTATTTATGATAAGATTCCTTACGTTATCTGAGAATGAAGCTATGTTGGTATTGGGAAATCTATAGATGGCACTTATAGTCAAGGAGGATTTAAGGGATTTACTGGAGAACTTGGCAAAGTTATATTCACAATAGTCGTCTCTATTACTAATGACACTATTGCAGATGAAGATATCTTTGTAAGATATTGCTATGCCACCTCCTTTTTTTATTAGGCCTGCAGTTGTGAATGGCTTTATTATCAGCCAATTTGTAGCATACAACATAGCATATATATATATATATATATATATATATATATATATATATATATATATATATATATATATATATATATATATATATATATATATATATATATATATATATATATATATATATAATATTCAAAATTCGTCAGTGTACTACATTTTTGTTGTTGCTTTTAGGTGATGCTTTTAACCAGTGTACGTGGGTCTGATTGTGCAACCACGGTTTGAAGAATAATGAAGATATGAACAAACGGCCTGTGGTCACTATACAGTCTGGAAGGGCAAAAGAAGAAATTGGCATTTCTACAAAAACAAGAACTATATAATGTTATTTTAAGTAAGTAACCAAAAAATTAAATAATTTTTTTAAAGTTTAAAATTCACTTAAAAATTTAAATTTTAAGTTAAAAATTTTTAACCAAAAAACTTAATATTTTTCATATTTGGAATCATTCCATAATATTTTCCCAAGCATAAATGATTATATTTCTATCACTTGCTCTTAAGATTGTTTCATTTAATAGAGGTTGGGCATATTTGTTCTCTGCTGCTAATAGAACTGACTGACTTAGCTATAGGAAAATGTAAACTTAATGGGTTTATCCATTAGAGTATTTTGCAGTTTATTTCATGATCCTGTGCTTAATACTTGCATAAATAGTAGATTACAAAATGCATTTTTATATCATTAGTATTGAATAATAATAATGCAAATAATTGACTTATAAATGATGTACAATTAATTGGTAGGTGATATTATATTATTAATATTTTTTCATTCTTGCAAAGCCTTAACAAAGCCATTAACATGTTAATATAAACTTGATCACCTTCCACTTATTTTCTCATGTGCTACCTACATGTACAAAACCTTATTCCTAAATGCATATTTTGTTCTGAAACTTGTCCTTTATATGTTGTGTATCACCATCTCTGGGGAGTTTTATCTGATTGATGTATAAATTACTTTTAATTTTACAGAATATTATTGCTATACTGAATTAATTATTATATAAATAACTTAATTTTACAGAATCATCTATCAACGCACATCCACAAGTTGAGGAGGAGGATGTGACCTTCCAGATTTCTGAAGTACTGAAACATGCACCAAACAGGCCTGGTGGATCTAGGTACAAGGTAAAATAATTTTTTTTTTTTTTTTTTTTTTACTAATTGTCCGATATATATATATATATATTCAGATTCAGATTCAGATGTTTATTCAGGTAAGGTATATACATACAAGTGATGTTACATTAATGGATTGATATATAGATAGAGCTAGTACATACAATGCCTAAAGCCACTATTACGCAATGCGTTTCGGGCAAGAAAAACATTAATATCTAGAACTTAATACTAATTGAGCATAAAGAATAAAAGGTGTTGAGAACAAATACAAATAAAGATAAAAAAAAGGGGGAACATGACTGAAAAAGCAGCACAAATACAATAGGTTGACAAACAGTGTTGATTAAAAAAAAAAAAAAAAAAAAAAGAAAATAACAGACATGGGTTGACAATAGAGGAGTGAGGTAGATTACAGGGAATTTATTAGGCAGTGTTTAGTTTTTATCTTAAACTGGTTGAGAGAGGTACAGTCTTTAACATGGTTGGGAAGGTCATTCCACATTCTGGGCCCCTTGATTTGCAGAGCATTTCTAGTTTGATTAAGACGTACTCTAGGAATATCAAAACTGTATTTATTTCTGGTGTGGTGCTCATGGGTTCTGTTACAACCTTCTATGAAGCTTTTAAGATCAGGATTGGCATTATAGTTTAGCGTTTTATATATGTATAATACACATGAGAGAATGTGCAGTGACTTAATATCTAACATATTAAGAGATTTGAGTAGGGGTACCGAGTGATGTCTGGGGCCAGAGTTGGATATTGTTCTAATAGCGGCTTTGTGTTGGGTAATTAGAGGACGTAAGTGATTTTGGGTAGTAGAACCCCAAGCACAAATACCATAGTTGAGATAAGGATAGATAAGGGAGTAATAGAGAGTCACCAGGGCAGGGCGTGGTACATAATATCTGATCTTAGAAAGAATGCCCACAGTTTTTGAAACTTTTTTTGATATATTTAGAATGTGTCCCTGGAAATTCAGCTTGTGGTCAATGAGAATGCCAAGGAATTTGCCATCTAGTTTGTTACAAATTTGGGTATTGTTTATTTTGAGATTTATAAGACTAGAGGATATATTGCCAAACAGAATATAGAAGGTTTTGTCAATGTTAAGGGTGAGTTTGTTGGCAGTTAGCCAAAGATGGACTTTATTTAGCTCAGTATTTACTGTGGCATTTAGAGCAAGAGGGTCAGGACTGGAGTAAATGAAGGTTGTGTCGTCAGCAAATAGAATTGGTTTGAGGTGTTGGGAGGCAGTTGGAAGGTCATTAATGTAGATGAGAAAGAGGAGAGGGCCAAGTATGCTGCCCTGAGGAACACCAATGTTGATGGGTAGGGTGGGAGAAATTGTATTATTCACAGAAACATATTGGAGCCTGTCAGTAAGGTAGGACTCGAGGTATTGTAGGGAGTGTCCTCTGACTCCATAATGATGTAATTTAAGAAGAAGGTTATGGTGGTTGACAGTATCAAAAGCTTTACGCAGGTCCACAAATAACCCAACAGGGAACTCCTTTTTATCAAGAGCTGTATGAATCGAGTTAAGCATACTAATAAGTGCATCGTTAGTGCTTTTTTTGGGTCTGAAGCCATATTGGCAAAGGCTAAGTATATTGAGTTTGGCTAGATATGAGTAAAGCTGCTTGTATATAAGTTTTTCAAAAATTTTTGACAAGTTTTATATATATATATATATATATATATATATATATATATATATATATATATATATATATATATATATATATATATATGTGTGTGTGTATATCACGAAAATAAACACGTGATTAAGAATGTGACAATATCAGACCACGGAGGAAAAATGAAACAGGAAATTTCCTTAAGTACTTTCGTATATTAAATACATCTTCAGAAGGTTTATATTTATATAAATAAATATATATATAAATAAATATATATATAAATAAATATATATATAAATATATATATAATGTGTCGTACCTAGTAGCCACAGCTCACATCTCAGCCTACTATGCAAGGCCCGATTTGCCTAATAAGCCAAGTTGTCATGAATTAATGATTTTTCGACTACCTAACCTAACATTTTCAGCTACCTAACCTAACCTATAAAGATTGGTTAGGTAGGGTTGGTTAGGTTCGGTCATATATCTATATTAATTTTAACTCCAATAAAAAAAGAATTGACCTCATACATAATGAAATGGATAGCTTTATCATTTCATAAGAAAAAAAATAGAGAAAATATATTAATTAATGAAAACTTGGCTTATTAGGCAAATCGGGCCTTGCATAGTAGGCTGAAAAGTGCGTTCTGTGTACTAGGTACGACATATATATATATATATATATATATATATATATATATATATACATATATATATATATATATATATATATATATATATATATATATATATATACAACTTTAGAACACTTTCCCACCAGGAGACTCGAACCCTAGCCAGCACAGAAGCCTTCCAGCAACTGGCATAACAGGTACGCCTTAACCCTCTCCACCACCTGCTCAGACCCTTAAAAGAGATGGTAATTTCGGAGTATTCAAATACACCAAAGATCACCACCTCCCAAGAGCACTAGAGCAAGTGAGGGGTCATTTAGACGTTAATTTCATCAAGTCCCTGTTAATATGGGAAGACACAGTGTCTATGCTTAAGGCACAACTCTCCTAAACACGAGAGTGAAGTATACAACTTTAGAACACTTTCCCACCAGGAGACTCGAACCCTAGCCAGCACAGAAGCCTTCCAGCAACTGGCATAACAGGTACGCCTTAACCCTCTCCACCACCTGCTCAGACCCTTAAAAGAGATGGTAATTTCGGAGTATTTAAATACACCAAAGATCACCACCTCCCAAGAGCACTGGAGCAAGTGAGGGGTCATTTAGACGTTAATTTCATCAAGTCCCTGTTAATATGGGAAGACACAGTGTCTATGCTTAAGGCACAATTCTCCTAAACACGAGAGTGAAGTATACAACTTTAGAACACTTTCCCACCAGGAGACTCGAACAGGTTAAGGCGTACCTGTTATGCCAGTTGCTGGAAGGCTTCTGTGCTGGCTAGGGTTCGAGTCTCCTGGTGGGAAAGTGTTCTAAAGTTGTATACTTCACTCTCGTGTTTAGGAGAGTTGTGCCTTAAGCATAGACACTGTGTCTTCCCATATTAACAGGGACTTGATGAAATTAACGTCTAAATGACCCCTCACTTGCTCTAGTGCTCTTGGGAGGTGTTGATCTTTGGTGTATTTAAATACTCCGAAATTACCATCTCTTTTAAGGGTCTGAGCAGGTGGTGGAGAGGGTTAAGGCGTACCTGTTATGCCAGTTGCTGGAAGGCTTCTGTGCTGGCTAGGGTTCGAGTCTCCTGGTGGGAAAGTGTTCTAAAGTTGTATACTTCACTCTCGTGTTTAGTAGAGTTGTGCCTTATATATATATATATATATATATATATATATATATATATATATATATATATATATATATATATATATATATATATATATAGTGTGTGTGTAATTACCTAAGTGTAGTTACAGGATGAGACCGTCTTCCCAGCACTCTTTGTCATATAACGCTTTGAAACTACTGACAGTCTTGGCCTCCACCACCTTCTCACCTAACTTGTTCCAACCGTCTACCACTCTATTTGCGAAAGTGAATTTTCTTATATTTCTTTAGCATCTGTGTTAAGCTAGTTTCAATCTATAACCTCCTGTTCTTGAAGTTCCAGGTCTCAGGAAATCTTCCCTGTCGATTTTATCAATTCCTGTTACTATTTTGTATTTAGTGATCATATCGCCTCTTTCTTCTGTCTTTTAGTTTTGGCATATTTAATGCCTCTAACCTCTCCTTGTAGCTCTTGCCCTTCAGTTCTGGGAGCCACTTAGTAGCATGTCTTTGCACCTTTTCCAGTTTGTTGATGTGCTTCTTAAGATATGGGCCAACTTCTGTTGTTGGGCACCACACAACAGCTGCATATTCTAGCTTTGGTGTAACAAAAGTCATGAACAATTTCTTTAGTATATCACCATCCATGTATTTAAACACATTTCTAAAGTTAGAAAGCGTAGCATAGGCTCCTTGCACAATATTCTTTATGTGGTCCTCAGGTGATAGTTTTCTATCTAGAACCACCCCTAGATCTCTTTCTTTATCAGAATTCTTTAAAGATTTCTCACATAATGTATAGGTTGTGTGGGGTCTATGTTCTCCTGTTCCACATTCCATAACATGGCATTTATTAACATTAAATTCCATTTGCCAAGTGGTGCTCCATATACTTATTTTATCCAGGTTTTCTTGAAGGGCATGACAATCATCTAAATTTCTTATCCTTCCTATTATCTTAGCATCATCAGCAAACATGTTCATGTAATTCTGTATACCAACTGGTAGATCATTTATGTAGACAATAAACATCACTGGTGCAAGAACTGAACCCTGTGGTACTCCACTTGTGACATTTCTCCAGTCCGATACATTGCCTCTGATTACTGCCCTCATTTTTCTATCAGTCAGAAAATTTTTCATCCATGTTAGAAGCTTACCTGTCACCCCTCCAATATTTTCCAGTTTCCAGAACAACCTCTCTATGTGGAACTCTGTCGAATGCCTTTTTTAGGTCCAGATAGATGCAGTCAACCCAACCATCTCTTTCCTGTAATATATCTGTTGCTCGATCATAGAAACTGAGTAAATTCGATACACAGGATCTTCCAAATCGAAAACCATACTGTCTTTCTGAAATTATATCATTTCTCTCCAGGTGTTCTACCCATTTAGTTTTAATTATTTTTTCAAATATTCCAATTCCAATTTTTTCAAATAATGTGTGTGTGTGTATGTATATTTGTGTTGTTGAATATGACCGAAAGTCATAGTCTTTCTGCCCCTCTCCTTACTGCTATTGTTGTTTCTCGCATCTTTGTATTGCTTGTATGTTTGGGCAATTTTTCCCCTTTTCCTAGTTCTGCATCTCTGCTTTAGTATAAATTTTGTTGTGCCATTATTATATATTTCACAAAACTTGACATACATCTCATTTACTTCATGTCCTAACAGCAAGTGTTTGTCAAATTCCTTAAGGAAATATCTGAGGTCCCCATAATGACCTCTCCACAAGTCAGGTTTTTCAACTGCTTCAAGCTCATTTTCTTCCAGATTATAATGCATTGCATACTTTATTCCCAAAAAGACATGGTCACTTTTACCCAAGTGACCATGTCACTTGGGTAAAAGGAGGGAGGTACTGAAAGGAGGAAAAGGGAGGTACCAAAGGAGGGAGGTACTGAATGATAAATATATCTTTCTCTTTCCTGGTAAATATAATATCCAGCATGGAGGGAACATCCCCTTCCCTCATCCTCGTAGCTTGTTTAACATGTAGAAACATGAATGTTTACAGGGTGAGGTTTACGAAATTATATATATATATATATATATATATATATATATATATATATATATATATATATATATATATATATATATATATATATATATATATGAAATATGGACCAATAGGCTTTCTACAAACACTTCTATTCAATATCCATTGTTTCGTGTTCTGTCTTGTGTTGATGAAATTAATACCCTATTAATACTCTTGTTCTGTCTTGTGTTGATGAAATTAATACCCTATTAATGCCACATCTTGTTCTGTCTTGTGTTAATGCCACATTACCCCTTCCACCTCACTCAAATGTAGATATAAAATCGGAGATGCGTAAGATCTATTCAGTTGTGTATTTGTGAACTAAAGTCTTTGAAAATGTAATAAGTTTTACGAAACGCGCTCGTGTCGCGTCAGACTAGAAATAAAAATGAACTTTGGAGAATTGATTTTTGATTTACCTCCAACAGTGAAAAGAAATGTACGAAAGATTGAAAAAATTTGTGTTAGAATTATTAATCTTACTTTTTCGGTCATAATTAATAATATATGTCTACAGGAAAGACTGCTACCAAAATATACTAATATATATATATATATATATATATATATATATATATATATATATATATATATATATATATATATATAAATATATGTATATATATATATATATATATATATATATATATATATATATATATATATATATATATATATATATATATATATATATATATATATATATATATATATATATATATATATGACCGAAAAAGTAAGATTAATAATTCTAACACGAATTTTCTCAATCTTTCGTACATTACGCTTCACTGTTGGAGGTAAATCAAAAATTAATTCTCCAAAATTCATTTTTATTTCTAGTCTGACGCAACACGGGCGCGTTTCGTAAAACTTATTACATTTTCAAAGACTTTTGTTCACAAATACACAACTGAATAGAACTTACGTATCTCTGATTTTATATCTACATTTGAGTGAGGTGGGAGGGGTGATGTGGCATTAACACAAGACAGAACAAGAGGGGATATTAATAGGGTATTAAAAGTATCAATACAAGACAGAACACAAACAATGGGTATTGAATAGAAGTGTTTGTAGAAAGCCTATTGGTCCATATTTCTTGATGCTTCTATATTGGAGCGGAGTCTTGAGGTGGGTAGAATATAGTTGTGCAATAATTGGCTGTTGATTGCTGGTGTTGACTTCTTGATGTGTAGTGCCTCGCAAACGTCAAGCCGCCTGCTATCGCTGTATCTATCAATGATTTCTGTGTTGTTTACTAGGATTTCTCTGGCGATGGTTTGGTTGTGAGAAGAGATTATATGTTCCTTAATGGAGCCCTGTTGCTTATGCATCGTTAAACGCCTAGAAAGAGATGTTGTTGTCTTGCCTATATACTGGGTTTTTTGGAGCTTACAGTCCCCAAGTGGGCATTTGAAGGCATAGACAACGTTAGTCTCTTTTAAAGCGTTCTGTTTTGTGTCTGGAGAGTTTCTCATGAGTAGGCTGGCCGTTTTTCTGGTTTTATAGTAAATCGTCAGTTGTATCCTCTGATTTTTGTCTGTAGGGATAACGTTTCTATTAACAATATCTTTCAGGACCCTTTCCTCCGTTTTATGAGCTGTGGAAAAGAAGTTCCTGTAAAATAGTCTAATAGGGGGTATAGGTGTTGTGTTAGTTGTCTCTTCAGAGGTTGCATGGCTTTTCACTTTCCTTCTTATGATGTCTTCGACGAAACCATTGGAGAAGCCGTTATTGACTAGGACCTGCCTTACCCTACAGAGTTC
This sequence comes from Procambarus clarkii, assembly GCF_040958095.1. Taxonomy (NCBI): domain Eukaryota; kingdom Metazoa; phylum Arthropoda; class Malacostraca; order Decapoda; family Cambaridae; genus Procambarus; species Procambarus clarkii. The sequence goes on along the minus strand of NC_091204.1, from coordinate 35,099,456 downwards.
TTCGTCGACTTGCTTCCATTCTGAGCTGTGGCTGAGAGCACGGTCGACATATGCGTTAACAACACTCCTCTTGTACCTGTCAGGGCAGTCGCTGTTGGCATTTAGGCACATTCCTATGTTTGTTTCCTTAGTGTAGACTGCAGTGTGGAAACCTCCGCCCTTTTCCATGACTGTTACATCTAGAAAGGGCAGCTTCCCATCCTTTTCCATCTCGTAAGTGAAACGCAGCACGGAACTCTGCTCAAATGCCTCCTTCAGCTCCTGCAGATGTCTGACATCAGGTACCTGTGTAAAAATGTCGTCAACATACCTGCAGTATATGGCCGGTTTCAAGTTCATGTCGACTAAGACTTTTTGCTCGATGGTATCCATATAGAAGTTTGCAAACAGGACACCTAGGGGAGAACCCATGGCGACCCCATCTACTTGCTTATACATGTGCCCATCCGGGCTCAAGAAGGGTGCCTCTTTAGTACAAGCTTGGAGTAGTTTCCTCAGAATATTTTCTGGTATGTCAAGAGGAGTACAGGCTGGATCAGAGGATACAACTGACGATTTACTATAAAACCAGAAAAACGGCCAGCCTACTCATGAGAAACTTTCCAGACACAAAACAGAACGCTTTAAAAGAGACTAACGTTGTCTATGCCTTCAAATGCCCACTTGGGGACTATAAGCTCCAAAAAACCCAGTATATAGGCAAGACAACAACATCTCTTTCTAGGCGTTTAACGATGCATAAGCAACAGGGCTCCATTAAGGAACATATAATCTCTTCCCACAACCAAACCATCGCCAGAGAAATCCTAGTAAACAACACAGAAATCATCGATAGATACAGCGATAGCAGGCGGCTTGACGTTTGCGAGGCACTACACATCAAGAAGTCAACACCAGCAATCAACAGCCAATTATTGCACAACTATATTCTACCCACCTCAAGACTCCGCTCCAATATAGAAGCATCAAGAAATATGGACCAATAGGCTTTCTACAAACACTTCTATTCAATACCCATTGTTTGTGTTCTGTCTTGTGTTGATACTTTTAATACCCTATTAATATCCCCTCTTGTTCTGTCTTGTGTTAATGCCACATCACCCCTCCCACCTCACTCAAATGTAGATATAAAATCAGAGATACGTAAGTTCTATTCAGTTGTGTATTTGTGAACAAAAGTCTTTGAAAATGTAATAAGTTTTACGAAACGCGCCCGTGTCGCGTCAGACCAGAAATAAAAATGAATTTTGGAGAATTAATTTTTGATTTACCTCCAACAGTGAAGCGTAATGTACGAAAGATTGAGAAAATTCGTGTTAGAATTATTAATCTTACTTTTTCGGTCATATTTAATAATATATGTCTACAGGAAAGACTGCTACCAAAATATACTAATATATATATATATATATATATATATATATATATATATATATATATATATATATATATATATATATATATATATATATATATACATATATATATATATATATATATATATATATATATATATATATATATATATATATATATATATATATATATATATATATATATATATAAAGTTTGTGTGTAATTTATATAAATAAATAATTAAATATTAATTTTGTTAATATCTTTTCAGGGAAAACTTGCAAGTACAATTCGTATACAAGAGGGGCAACAAGAGCCAGAGGATGTCTACTAAGAAAATATATTAGTCTTTATCCTCACACTCTTGATATATGGTCTTCTCTGGTCTCTTTATTTTCTCTCCTCACAAATGTCCCTTTTTTTTATTTCTTTTACGTTTCTCTCCTGTTTTTCTTGTCTTTTAATCTCTCCTTTCCTCCTCTCTTCTAACACCTCTCGTTTCCTGTCTCTTCTAGCTTCTCTCTTCCTTTACTTTTTATATTTGTGGTATTCATTTATGTCATTTTTATCTTGTATATTTTTCTTGTATCTTTTTCTTATCTTGTGTTTCTCTTCCCCTTCTCTTCAATGATTTCTCATTTCTCTCCTCTCTCTGTTGTTTCTGTTCTGTCTTCTCTCTCCTTGCCTTAATTTTGTTCTGTCTCCTCTTTTGTTGTGTGTGTGTCTTTCTGTCTCTGTCTGTCTGTCTGTCTCTCTCTCTCTCTCTCTCTCTCTCTCTCTCTCTCTCTCTCTCTCTCTCTCTCTCTCTCTCTCTCTCTCTCTCTCTCTCTCTCTCTCTCTTTCTCTCTCTCTCTCTCTCTCTCTCTCTCTCTCTCTCTCTCTCTCTCTCTGGCTCTCTCTGGCTCTGACTCTCTCTCTCTCTGGCTCACGCTCTCTCTCTCTCTCTGGCTCTCTCTTTCTTTGGCTCTGTGGCGCTCTCTCTCTGGCTCTCGCTCTCTCTCTCTGGCTCTGGGTCTCTCTCTCTGGCTCTCATATTTCATTTGATTTAAAAATGTCTGAGATTTTTACTTAATCTAAGTTATATTGCATGGTGCTAATATGAATATTATACATGACTGTTTTTCTTTTCTTTCTCTCTCTCTTTCTCCCTTTCTTTCTTTCTCTTTCTCTTTTTCTTTCTCTTTCTACATGAATATTATACTTGACTGTGTTTATATTCACTTGTAGATTTTTATTTTTAGTTAATTAGTCCTAAACTTTTGATAAATAGATTTTTATTATTAGTCATAAAAAAACTATAGTGTTATATGTATACTCGGAAAATTTTACTTGTTTTAGTTTTAAGTAACAATAACTGCTTGTAACGTCAGACTGATCTCAGCATGACATGAATCACAGGCTGTTTGTTTACAAAATCTATTGTGTTCACATATTGCATATATAGATTTTTATAGATTTTTAAATTTTTACTTTTATATTCTGTTATAGATATAGTCAATATATTTCGAGCTATTACATATATTTTGTTGTATTACTCATTCTTAATTAAATAAATATAATATATTAATTCTCTTTTTGTACCCTATTTATTTGTAATTTACACATACATATATAGGATGTCCATTTCTTTCTCAGATATGTCTTCTTTCTTTCTCTCCCTTTCTATTTCAGATATGAATTAAAAAATTATTATACCCTAATTTACCCTAAACGTTTTAATGTAGGTAATTAAAAGATTATAAAAAAGTTTTTAGAAATGTTAATTATTTACGTTCTAAGGTCGTATATAAAAGTTCTCAAAAAACATTTTCTAAACGTAATTATAAACGTGCTGAAAACAATGAAATGTCGTTTTTAGGATGTTTTAAAAATGTGAAAATGTTTGCTGGGAAGGAGGTAATCCGTCAGACATAAACAACTATAGACCAATATCGAACCTACCCATACTATCAAAAATATTTGAAAAAATTATCTATAAACAGCTCTACTCCTATCTCGTAAAATTCGATATTCTTAGCCCCTGTCAGTTTGGCTTCCGCTCTCAAAAGAGTACCAACGATGCAATTATTAGTCTCCTTGATATAATTTACTCAGCTCTTGACAAAAATGAGTTTCCAATTGGACTCTTCATTGACCTGAGAAAGGCCTTTGATACTGTTAATCACGATTTCCTCTTAAGTAAACTCCATCATTATGGAATCCGAGGCCATACACTGGACTATATCCAATCCTATCTTAGTGATAGACACCAATGTGTAGCCATCAATAATATAATCTCTCCCATTCTACCAATAACTGTTGGAGTGCCACAGGGCAGCATCTTGGGACCTCTTCTTTTTCTTATATACATTAATGATCTGCCTAATGTCTCCAACATTCTGAAACCTATTTTGTTTGCTGATGATACTACCCTCATCTACTCCAACCCCAACCCACATACACTAAATGGTGTTGTTAATAATGAACTAAAAAAAGTCCACTTATGGATGTCAACCAACAAACTAACACTTAACATAGAAAAGACCTACTACATCCTATTCGGAAGCAAATCTACAAATGCAATTCAACTTCAGATTGACAATGTAAACATTAGCAATAAAAATGATGGAAAGTTTGTTGGCATATTCCTAGACAAGAGACTCAACTTCAGTACCCACATACAACACATAACTAAGAAAGTCTCTAAAACAGTTGGTATACTCTCCAAAATCAGATATTATGTTCCTAACTCTGCTCTCATCTCTCTATATTATGCACTAATCTATCCCTATCTCAACTATGGTATCTGTGCATGGGGTTCAACCACTGCAAACCACCTCAAGTCCATCATCACCCAGCAAAAATCTGCTATCAGAATAATGCCCGAAACGCTTTGCGTATTAGTGGCTTTAGGCATTGTATGTACTAGCTCCTATCTATAAAGCCAACAAACTTTGTAAAATCTCTTTATGTATGTACCTTTGACTAAATAAAAATTATTATTATTATAATATCAAATTCTGCTTTCAGACAACACACAGCCTCCTTGTTTAACTCCCTAAACATGCTAAACATAATCTCACTCCACAAATTCTCTTGTGTCAACTACAAGAGTATCAGTACATTTTCAGCCCAGCGTTCTGTCTCCCAGGATGAACAAGACCAGCAAAAGCTGCTAGACTCTGTTATAGTGTCGTCCCAAGATATACCTGTGGAACATGATGGTGAAAACTGTGTCGAAATAGCTCTGGATCTCTTAAAAGACAAATTGCAGCTCATTCTAAACAAATCTGACGTTATTGCTGCCTACAGAGTAGGCAAGAAGAATCCATCAGGTCAAAACCAACGGAAAATTCGCCTGAAGCTGTCTTCCCAGTTCACGAAATCCAATCTAGTCCGGACAGCTGTAGCCCAACGGAAGGGATTATACATCAACGAGTGCTTGACTAGGAACAGACAGCACCTCCTCTACCGCCTGCGTCAAATCCGTCAACAAAACCCAGATGCGATTCATCAGTGCTTCGTTAGAGATGGACTGATAAAGGTGAGAAAAACCGCAGAGGGCAAAATGTTCACAATTACTAAAGAAGAGAACCTCAACGCTTTCCTCTCCCAATGTGGTCTGTCTCAGCTCATTATCACTCCCAGTGAATTAACTTAATTAACCCCCTGCCAACTAGTGGGGCTAGGTTTCCTAAGTCTCATTGTTTCATTTTCTGACTTAATTTTTAACTTACTCTTAACTAGTCATTTACTGAAATTATTTAATTGAGTGCATAAATAGTTCTTCAGGTCTTATTAATTATACAGTCATAACTGAGCTATTTATAGTTAATAATCATTAGCTTAAATTTGCCTATGCTTATTATTCAACTTTTCTTTGATTCCATTTATTACCTAGGTTGCCTAGCCTCGCCATGCTCCCTTACTCCATTGTACCCCTGGCTTTGCCTGCATCTCAAATTGCAAATTGTTACCTACAGTGTACCTGAGAGTACTTGTAAGCAATCTACCTCATTTTTCATTTTTGCTCAATTTGTTTTTGTATTGCTTAGTCTTGTTTATATTTTTGTTTTGTATTTCTATATCTTGTGTTTTGTATAGTCCATGTTTATATGTTTTTCTTTAATCTCATTTATTACCTAGGTTGCCTAGCCTAGCCATACTCCCTTACTGCATTGTACCCCTGTAAGCCCCTTTTGTGTTTGCTTTGTACAGTATTGTGTACATTTTTTTCCCTATTTTATAGCTTATTTCTACCTTGTTATTTTGCCTTTCTTTCCTTGTTTTTCCTGTAATCAGCTTTTTCTATGCAGACAAGTATAGACCCTGAACTTAACCTCTTATCCACTATCTATGACAATTATCACTTTAATGATCTAAATTGCAGATATTTTGCAGCACATGATGTAAACAATGTATTAACTCATAATCACAATATCTCTGTAATCAATTTGAACGTTAGATCCCTAGGTAAACACTTTGATGATGTTAGTGCCTTGATTGAAGCTATTGACAACAAATTATCATTTATTATACTTACTGAAACATGGTTGAAAGAGGATACTACTCAGCTCTTTAACATGCCTAACTACACAGCAATTCACAACTGTCGTCAACTTCAGAGAGGTGGTGGCACTGCTCTTTACTACCACCAAGAACTAACATGCTTAAAAGAAATTAGAACCAGAGACTGCTATGGGGAGTATATCTTCGCCAGCTTCAGAGTCAAGGGTGCCAAGTCTGTCCTGACTGTGGGTGCAGTTTATAGAATTCCTAACACTGATGTGTCCGAATTCAACTCAAACCTTAGAAATCTAATACTCGATAACAGACTGAACAAAAACCACCTAATTATCGCAGGGGACTTTAATATTGACCTCTGCGAGCCTGAACACCCTACTGCTGTTAGCTTCCTCAACTGTATGAATTCCTGCTTCCTCATACCCTTAATCACTAGACCTACTAGAATCACTGATAGCACTGCCACGACGCTAGATCACATCTGGACAAACATAACCTCTCCGCTTACTTCAGGTATAATCACCGATAGCACTACAGACCATTACCCCACATTTCTCTTAACTAACATTAGCAAACCATCTCTTGAGTCAAGATTGATACGTTTTAGACTACACAATGAAACTGCTATAGACAATTTTATAACTGCTGCTGATAATGTCAACTGGGAGTCCGAGTTAGGTAACATAGTGGACATCAACCTAGCAGTGCAATCTTTTCTTCAAAAAACTCTTAGCCTTTATAATACCCACTGTCCTATGCTTACATAACAAGTCACAACCAAAAGGCTTAACAATCCCTGGCTTACAAAGGGAATACTTAAATCTATTAATAAAAAACATGACCTTGAGAAGAAGTATAGGTTAGGAATTGTCTCCAAAGAATTCTCAAAGAATTACTCATTATTGCTGTCTAAGATAATTAGGCGAGCCAAAACTAAATACTACGTAGATAAATTTACCCAAATTAAGAGCAACATTAAACAAACTTGGAGAACAATTTCTCAAATATTGGGATCAAAGAAGTCTTTAAATAACAAACCGACTCTCCTGTCTAATAACGATGGTCAGCTTTCAGCCTCTGATTTTGCTATTGAGTTCAATAGGTTCTTCTCTTCCATTGGTTCATCCCTTGCAAATGATATTCCATGTTCCAGTACAGACATTAAGGACTATCTTACAGGTAACTATCCACAGTCTCTGTACCTAAAGCCTATTAATTCCACTGACGTCAATGAGATAATCCTTTCCCTTAAAACCAAGTCTGGTGCCCTTGAGGAGATACCAACTTTAATTTAGAAAAAAGCCTCCAGATCTTTAGCCCCTGCTATTGCTTTGCTCTTCAACAAGTCACTTGAACTCCAAACCTTCCCAGATATTCTAAAAAAAAGCTAGAGTAACGCCTGTCCACAAATGTGGTGATCTCACAGATGTTAACAACTACAGACCTATATCTATCCTGCCAAGCTTGTCAAAAATTTTTGAAAAACTAATCTATAAGCAGCTTTACTCATATCTAGCCAAACTCAATATACTTAGCCCTTGCCAATATGGCTTCAGACCCAAAAAAAGCACTAACGATGCACTTATTAGTATGCTTAACTCGATTCATAGAGCTCTTGATAAAAATGAGTTCCCTGTTGGGTTGTTTGTGGACCTGCGTAAAGCTTTTGATACTGTCAACCACCAAAACCTTCTTCTTAAATTACATCATTATGGAGTCAGAGGACACTCCCTACAATACCTCAAATCCTACCTTACTGACAGGCTCCAATATGTTTCTGTGAATAATACAATTTCTCCCACCCTACCCATCAACATTGGTGTTCCCCAGGGCAGCATACTTGGCCCTCTCCTCTTTCTCATCTACATTAATGACCTTCCAAATGCCTCCCAAAACCTCAAACCAATTCTATTTGCTGACGACACAACCTTCATTTACTCCAGTCCTGATCCCCTTGCTCTAAATGCCACAGTAAATACTGAGCTAAATAAAGTCCATCTGTGGCTAACTGCCAACAAACTCACCCTTAACATTGACAAAACCTTCTATATTCTGTTTGGCAATAAATCCTCTAATCAAATAAATCTCAAAATAAACAATACCCAAATTTGTAACAAATTAGATGGCAAATTCCTTGGCATTCTCATTGACCACAAGCTGAATTTCCAGGGACACATTCTAAACATATCAAAAAAAGTTTCAAAAACTGTGGGCATTCTTTCTAAGATCAGATATTATGTACCACGCCCTGCCCTGGTGACTCTCTATTACTCCCTTATCTATCCATATCTCAACTATGGTATTTGTGCTTGGGGCTCTACTACCCAAAATCACTTACGTCCTCTAATTACTCAACACAAAGCTGCTATTAGAACAATATCCAATTCTGGCCCCAGACATCACACGGTACCCCTACTCAAATCTCTGAATATGTTAGACATTAAGTCACTGCACATTCTCTCATGTGTATTATACATATATAAAACGCTAAACTATAATGCCAATCCTGATCTCAAAAGCTTCATAGAAGGTTGTAACAGAACCCATGAGCACCACACTAGAAATAAATACAGTTTTGATATTCCTAGAGTACGACTTAATCAAACTAGAAATGCTCTACAAATCAAGGGGCCCAGAATGTGGAATGACCTTCCCAACCATGTTAAAGACTGTACCTCTCTCAACCAGTTTAAGTTAAAAGCGAAGCTATACCTAATAAATTCCCTGTAACCTACCTTACCCTTCTATTGTCAACCAATGTCTGTTTTTTCTTTAAAGAGCGCTGTTTGTCGACATAATTGTATTTGTGCTGCTTTTTCATCTATGTTTTCATTTCTTGTTTTCATTCTACTCATTATGCTCAATTAGTATTAAGCTTGTCATTTAAGTTTATCATGCCCGAAACGCTTTGCGTAATAGTGGCTTTAGGCATTGTATGTACTACCTCTACCTATAAGTCAACCAATCCTTGTATAAATTTATTGTATGTATGTACCTTACCTAAATAAAATTGTATTGTATTGTATTGTATTGTACATTTACAAAACCTTGTTCTTAAATGCAAATCCTTGTCTGAAACTCTTCCTGGACAGATGTAATAGGACCCATTATCACCACACCAGAAATAAATATCTCTTTGATATCCCCAGAGTTAAACTTAATCTCTGTAAACACTCTATGCAAATAAAGGGACCCAGTTTATGGAACTCACTCCCTACTGAATTGAAAAGCTGTCCAACTTTTACATCATTCAAAATCAATACTAAAAAGTACCTAATTTCATCTTCATAGTTTTTCACTTTTTGCCTTAAAATTGCACTGTATCAATTGCTACCCAATCTCCCAACCTTTATGTTCCCAATTTGAACATCTTTACCATTGTGATCATTGCTGTTTTCTTATATGTGCTGCCAATCTGTTATATGGTGTTTATAAATCTTGTTTATCTGTATCTTTTGCTACCCAGTCTCCCAATCTTTATGTACCCAATCTGAACATCTTTACCCTTGTGATCATTGCTGTCTTATATGTGCTGTCAATCTGCTGTATGGTGTCTATTAACCTTGTTTAAATTACTAATCAAGCTGTCAATGTAATCAATCAGAGCTTTAATATAACAATATGCTTTAATATACCTACTTATCTCTCTCATTTCATTTTTCTCTTGTAATGTATCTTTATCATTTATCAATTCTGATTGAAATTACCTACTTAAAATTATCTGCTAGATTAAGGACCTGCCCGAAACGCTGTGCGTACTAGTGGCTTTACAAGAATGTAAATACTGTACTATCCAATGTATTCTCACAAACCCAATGTACCTTCTTGTATATATATAAATAAAATAAAATAAATAAAATAAAATATGTGTCTGAGTCTGTGGGATTTTACTTGCAAGGTTAGCACCAATCGATGAAAAGAAGCTATTAAATTCATTCGCCATTTTTAAGTCAGATGACAGTGTAAGGCCATCCTTAGAGAGTGTTATCTGGTTGTGGGAGTGTTGTTTAGTTCCCAGGATGTTAGAGATGGTATTCCATGTGCTTTTCATGTTGCCTTTTGCTTCTTTGAATCTAGTCTCACATTATGAAAGTTTTGCTTTTCTTATGATACTGGTAAGCACTGATGAGTACCTTTCAACTACTTCCATTGAAACTAGGCCACTCCTAAATTTCTTTTCGTATTCATGTTTTTTGTTGATTGATTTAATTATGCCACTTGTGAGCCACGGGTTATTTTTTCTTTTATCAGTTGCTTGTTTGGTAAGGAGGGGACAGTGAGTGTTGTAGAGGCTTAGAGTTTTGGAGAGAAAGAGGTTAGTTGATGAGTTTATATCCTGTGAATTATTAAATTCAGATTCCCAGTTAATATTGTGAAGTGCATTAGAGAGATTGCCTAAAGCTGATTCACTATGTAGCCTGAATGAAAGTTTTTTGGTTTCTGGTGGTGATGTGTCAATGTTTGCTATGAGGAAAGTAGGATAGTGGTCAGTTGTTCTGTCATAAATTACCCCAGATGTAAGGGGAGCTGTTATATTAGTCCATTGGTGATCCAGGGTAGTGGCAGATGTTTGAGTGACTCGGGTGGGCTTGGTGATTGTGGGGATTAGCATACAGGGGTGCATGCTGTTACGGAAGTAGTCAACTTGAGGGTTGTTTTGAAGACCCAGGTCAATATTGAAATCACCTCCCAGAATGATGTGATTTTTGTTGAGATTGTTATCTATGATAAGATTCCTTACATTGTCTGAGAATAAAGCTGTGTTGGTATTAGGAAATCTATAGATGGCACCGATTATCAGGGAGGATTTAAGGGATTTACTGGAGAACTTGGCAAAGGTATATTCACAATAGTCGTCTCTATCACTAATGACACTATTGCAAATGAAGGTATCTTTGTAATATATTGCTGTACCGCCACCTTTTTTATTAGGCCTGCAGTTATGAATGGCTTTATAACCAGCTAAATTGTAGAGTTGGGTATAGTCATTACTTAGCCAAGTTTCTGTTAAAATGATGAAAGATAATTTAGTACCTAGTGCTGTAAGTAGTGCATTTATATCATCAAAATGTTTACCAAGTGACCTAACATTTTGGTTGAAAACTGATAAGCAGATGCTATTTAGGAGTTTGTTTTTTGCAAGATTTGCTGTGTAATACCTGCAATAATGATGATCAATGTCCTGATTTGTGTGGATATGGGACAGAAGATTTCGATCAGGATCAATATCAGTAAGCATATAGATAAGATAATGTCACGATACAATAAGATTAGCAATTACAGGAACAGATGAAAACTAAATCTGCTGTAAAATAGAAAGTAATTATAGCAAAACACAACAATACAATAATATAACAATACAGTAAGAGCTTACAAAGTATTGAGTCTGCTAAAATTAGAGAATAATTATGACAAACACAACAATAAATACAATACAATACAATACAATTTTATTTAGGTAAGGTACATACATACAATAAATTTTTACAAGGATTGGTTGACTTATAGGTAGAGCTAGTACATACAATGCCTAAAGCCACTATTACGCAAAGCGTTTCGGGCATGATAAACTTAAATGACAAGCTTAATACTATTTGAGCATAATGAGTAGAATGAAAACAAGAAATGAATGTGAAATGTGAAAAGAAATGAATGAATGAAAGAAATGCAAGTAAACAAAAGAATTGAAACAATTAGAGGTAGAATTAAGGTCACTAGATAGCCATGGAGGATACACAAGTTTGGTGGAGAGAACAAAAAAACAGTAGAGACTGTTAAGATGAATATATAAAAAAAAAAATTGACAAATGATAATTGTAAAGTAAAATAATCTTAAAGATAATAAATTTTATTTAGCTTAGTTTTAACCTATAATTAGTATGAACTTAATTAAAAGAACAAAATGAGATCAATAATTGATTTCAATAAATGACATAGATCAATACAATTAAATTTAAAATTTAAATGGAATAGGGTAAGATTAGATTTAAGAGTAAAATTTTACAATGAAACTGAGGTAGATGCTTGCATAAGTGCATGGAGACTTGATGGAATATTTAGGAAATTATATGAATGAGAGAACATTAGGTAAATGGTAAGGCAGAGACAGCACCTTAGACAAAGTTAGATTAAGTTAGGTTAGGCTCAGGCACTGAAAGAGGTATTTTAGGTTTTCAGGTTTTCAGATATACCACAATCACTAAAGAAGGCCAGTAGTTGTTGGTCACACTTTATTTCATATCTTTTTCCTGTACTTAACTTTTTCGCAATAATCGTACCATTCCTAGTGTAGCACTGCTTGATAAGACCAGGGTTTTGTTTGCGAATTTGACGCAGCCTGAAGAGGAGGGATCCACGCTGCTTTGTAAAACACTCATTTATATAGAGGTTGGTTTTATGCTTAGCAGCTGATTGTATGAGGTCAAACTTCGCAGAGGGATTTGCAAGTTTGATGAGCATTCTCCTACTGCTACGGGGACTGTTTTTATCTATCCTGATAGCTGATTTGATTTCAACATTGACTCTGATCTTTGAATTAATTAGGGTGTGGGCTATGTTACAACAATTCTCACCTTGTTGTTCATCAGGTAGATCAGTAGAGCTAATGGGTTGACAATAGAGGGTTAAGGTAGGTTACAGGGAATTTATTAGGTAGAGTTTCGTTTTTATCTTAAACTGGTTAAGAGAGGTACAGTCTTTAACATGGTTGGGAAGGTCATTCCACATTCTGGGTCCCTTGATTTGTAGAGCATTTCTAGTTTGATTAAGTCGTACTCTTGGAATATCAAAACTGTATTTATTTCTGGTGTGGTGCTCATGGGTTCTGTTACAACCTTCAATGAAGCTTTTGAGGTCAGTTAAAATTAACGTAGATATATGACTGAACCTAACCAACCCTACCCAACCTAACCTATCTTTATAGGTTAGGTTAGGTTAGGTAGCCGAAAAAGCTAGGTTAGGTTAGGTAGTCGAAAAAACATTAATTCATGAAAACTTGGCTTATTAGGCAAATCGGGCCTTGCATAGTAGGCTGAGAAGTGCGTTCTGGCTACTAGGTACGACATTATATATATATATATATATATATATATATATATATATATATATATATATATATATATATATATATATATATATATCGAATTGCTAGATCTGTATAAATATAAAACTGGCCGATTCAAGATAATGTAATTAACATATTTATGCTATTTTCATATATATGAGTTTTATAATTGCCAGTCTCAGGATAATATAACTGCCAGATACAGGTTAATATAATTGACAGTCAGGCTTTGATACTGTAAGCCATACCTACCTTTTACTTAAACTTATTCATTACAGAATCTGAGGCCTTCCTGATAACTATATTCTATCATATCTTAATGATAGACACCAATATGTAGCCATTAATGACATAACCCCCCCCCCCACATCTCTACTGTAACCGTAGGAGTGCCACAGGGCAGCATCTTAGAACCTCTCCTATTGCTTATATACATCAATGATTTACCAAATGTCTCTAACATCCTTAAATCAATACTATTTTCTGGCGATACTACCTTCATCTATTGAAACTCCAATGCATCACACAATAAGTAATATTGTAAACAACAAATTGAAACAAACTGAATGTGGTTGGATGTCAACCAATAAACTAAATATAGAGAATACCTATTACATTGTATTTGGAAGTAAATTATCAAATGAAATTCACCTTCAAATAGATAATGTCAACATTACCATTAAAAATGATGAAAAAGTTCCTTGGCCTATACATAAACAAGAGACTAAATTTGAACACTCACATACAGTACACAGGCAAAGTCTCAAACTGTTGGTATATTCTCAAAAATCACATATTATATTCCCCATTCTTCTGTCCTTTCACTATACTATTCCATAAGTTATTCCTGTTTAACATAATGATAATGCTAAAGATGATAATGTTTTTTGAGAAACATACATAAAAAATGGGTTACAAGCACAATATTGGATGTCTAGATAAAGCAAGAATATACTATGCCTAAAGCCACTAATATGCACAGTGTTCCAGACATGCTGTGGATAAACACTTAAAATTAATTGCTAAAAATAATTGAGATGAAAAGCAAAAGTTGAACAAAAGTAGAAAAAATAAAAAGTGACAATAATTACATGTTGAACGGAACAGCAAAACTGCAACAGAACAGCCGATGGTAATTTTAACTAAATAAACATGGTAACTTTTTTTGTTTACTTGGCATATAGCAGTATTAAAAGTTCAGTCATTATTCATTATTGTTTAATAATAGCAAGACATAGGTTGACAATCAGTAGGTAAGGTAGGTTACATGGCATTTATTAGGTAGTACTTAGTTTCTCTCTTAAACTGGTTGAGAGAGTGACAGTCTTTGATGTTATTGGGAAGAACATTTTACATTTTGGGACTCTTGATTTGTGGAATATTTCCACTTTGGCTAAGTCGCACTCTTGGAATATCAAATAAATATTTGTTTCTAGTGTGGATTTCAAAGATTCTGTTACAGCCCCCTACCATGTATTTAAATACAGGTTTAGCATTGTAGTTCAGTGTTTCATATTATATATATATATATATATATATATATATATATATATATATATATATATATATATATATATATATATTGTGACGATAATCTCCTTCAAGAGATTGAGCCTGCTCTTCCCTCCAAAAATACGTCGTTACATCTATATAAAACTACTATGGAAGAAATGTCCAACAACGACAACAACATCTCCAAAGTTTGCCAGAGAGCAAAACGTATGCAGCCAGGAACACCTGCTCAGACTCAAACCGCCAAACTACCTGTCTTGCTGCCGGCTCCTCGCTGATTGGCCGCCGGTCTGGCTGCAACTGCACTCCACCCCCCCATACTACTTGATGTCTGGGGCCGCCACGACCTCAGTCCTCAGAATATTCAGTGCTTTCATACGGTTAACACTTCTTCCTGGTAGACGTAAGCTTTGGCGTACGTGTACTGAGAGAGGTGATAGCTTAAAGCCAATATTCCCGCACCTCTCATTTTTTGTATATTGCACTTCTTGTTATTTTGCTCACTTGTCTTAACGTAACTTTTCATTGTGTCATTTAATTATTCTTATTATTTTGATTGATTGATTTTATTATACGAATTTGTTTGTCCATTTTATTCATGTTTTGTTTATCTAACGTAATTAAAATTCCATTGTTAAAATTTACTTGTGTTTTGTGTGTCTTCTCCTTACCTTACCACAGACGAAGTTCCAGATTTTCTATTTTTTTTTTAATACTATGTGACGAGGCCATACCCCTAGCTTTGAACAGCCGAACACCAACGCGTTACCGTCACATATTATATGGGGGCCTGTCCTAGGAGCTTCACTCAGGTACTGGTGCCAAGTGGTAATTTATGGTAAGCGTATTTAACTTTGTTAACGTAGCTTTTACTATTTTTCATATTCAATTTCATTTTTATATGGTGTGGTGTATTGTGCATTACGAGAGTAACATATGGTGAAGGTGAGACAACTTTGGATTACGTGGCGACTGTAGGCCGCAGTCATACTCTTAATTGGTCATCTCTCCCTCCGTGTTATTACTCGTGTTTACCATCTTTGTCCCTTGGATATTTCTCATTTTTGACAGATCATCATATTGGTACCCTGGTACTGTGGTCTGCCCCGGGTCAAGAGTACCCAATCTTCTGCAATCTGACTGTAGGAGGACAAAGAGGGCCATAGTTCCTCTAGCTCGAACTTTAGTTGCTGAATTGGGACCTCGGCAGCAGTTCTCGTCACCAGTTGACACCTCGCACCCCTACACGTCAGTCAGAGATGATGATACATACAACGGTAGGGAATTAGCTTACTTTTCAGAGCACAAAAGTTCGCTAATTCTGTAAGTATCATATTAAATTCAGTAGGAAAACTTGCTTTATGTCCTATAGAGACTTGGCAAGGTATGCCTACATCCTTGGACTACCAATTTTACTTTTGAGGCAATTAACTGTTTCATTTGTTTTCGAAACTCTGTTTCATTTGTTAGTAGGATTTTCTTGCCCTTATCCTCTTACATGAGTACCGGGTACAAGATGTCCTGCGCCCTTCATTTACATTAATCATTTAACATCTTGTACTTAACTTTAATTGTTAAAGATCTCACAGGATAGGTACCAGTTGCCACGTTGTCCTGTTTCTGACATTCACTATTGAATATTCGTGTTACATTTATTTGCTAATTTCACCATGTTTCGTCTCCAAGCTTTCCGTGCAAATCCAGCAGGTGAAATAGGGACTTTAAGTCGTGCCAAGAGGACTGAATTACAAACTCTTGCACATGAGTATCAACTAGAAGTTCCCTACCAAGCCAACAAAAATGACCTACACAACCTGTTGCTGGATTACTATTTAGAGCAAGGTAAGATAGACTCTGAAACTCATGAAACTTACTATATTGCAGATAAAACTGACTTGGCAATTATGAAACTTAAACTAGAGCTGGCCAAGATTGAACGTGAGCAGCAAAGAGAAGCAGCTGCCATACGAAGGGAAGAACACGAACGTGAGGCTGCTTTGAGGAGAGAAGAACAAGAACGAGAAATCACCCTCAGAGAACGCGAGGCCGCCTTGAGGAGAGAAGAACACGAACGTGGACTCGCCCTCCACGAACGTGTGGTCGCCTTGCTCCATGAACGTGAGAGAGTACAGCTTGAAACAAAATAACGCGAGTTGGAGATGCAACGCGAGCATGACAAGCAACAAGCAACTCTGGCTCTAGAGTGTCGTCAACGCGAAATCGCCTTGGAAACTTCACACTTCACTCAACGCCAGCAAGCTACTGCCAATCTTCCCGTCAGTTTTAATATATCACATGCAAGTAAGTTAATGCCATCCTTTGTAGAAGCAGAAGTTGATGTGTTCTTTACCACCTTTGAAACCCTTGCTAATCAACTCAGTTGGCCTGTCGACCAATGGGCCACACTTCTCAGAGTCCATCTTACAGGTAGAGCTGCAGTCACACTCAGTACTTTGGCGTCTGAGAATGACTACCACACTCTGAAACAAGCAGTGTTGGACGCCTACCTCCTCTCTACTGAAAGTAATAGAAGGAAATTCCGTGACCACCTGAAGGCAAGTACCACTACCTTCCTCGAGTTTGCTAACACAAAACGGAGATATTTCATGATATGGCTGGAAGCAGCACATGTCTCTACTTTTACAGAACTCGTCAACCTGATGCTTGTTGAAGAATTCTTGAGACGTGTGCCGCCTCCTGTCCGTCTTTACTTAGCAGATAAAGAAGAAACCGACTACCTGAAGTGTGCTAAGTCGGCTGACACTTACAGCCTCATCCACCGGCTGACACCCGAACCATCCTCCAGTAAGAAGTCAGTTACAGAAAGTTTCTCGTACAGTTACGAGAAAGTGAGCCCCGATCAAGCTGGTTCACAACTGTACTGCAAGTATTGTAGACTCTATGGACATACCATAGACAAGTGTGGTAAGTCTCAATACAAGGGAACCACTGACCCACAGAAACCCAAACCAACTCCTCCTAAGTCCGGTAAGCCTGTGATGAATGTTGGTGTTAATGTTAATGATCTTTCTCTTTTCAGTAACCACCTGTATACTGGAACTGTCTCTGCCAACGGTTCAAATCCGGAGGGACGTTTCAAATTGAAGATCTTGAGGGACACAGCGGCTCTTCAATCGATCATCTTGAAGTCGGCTGTGCCCAACATCGTCTACACCGGAGAAACTGTCTTCATCACTGACCTCACTGCTACCACTCCATACCCTCTCGCCAGAGTCCACCTGGATTGTCCCTACGTGAATGGAGAAGTCCAAGTCGCCGTCAGGGAAAAGCCTTTTCACATGCCTGGAGTGCAACTTCTCCTAGGCAACGACTTGGCAGAAGACCTGCAACCGACCAACCTGATCGTCATGGACAAACCCCAGGTGTGTGACTCTGTGCCAAGTAACCCTATTCTAGCGTATGTTCCAGCAGAGGTTCAAGAGAGTGATGAAGTTTCTCCTCCGGTTCTCGTGACCACCCGTGCACAAGCCGCACGTCCACAGCCAGCTGACTCTACTGCTACCGCTGTCCCTCAAGACCCTCAGAAACTTCCCCCGCATCTGACCAAGTTGGAGTTCCGTAAGTTGCAGAGGGAAGATCTTACTTTAACACCATTGTTTTTCCAGGCTGAGACTCAACCCGACAGTATTCCTGGGTTCTTCCTAGAGAACGACTTGCTCTACCGCAGATATAGACCCAGTAAACTGAAGGAGGAGGACGATTGGGCCAACATCGAACAACTTGTGATTCCCACCAGCCTGCGGCCCACTATTCTACACCTGGCCCACGGAGCACTCTCCCACTATGGCTTCAACAAGACTTACCATGGAATTCGTCAAGACTACTACTGGCCAGGTATGGTAAATAACGTCAAACAGTACGTAAAACAGTGTCATACATGTCAGATGGCAGGCAAACCGAACATCTCCATTCCCAGAGCGCCACTGATTCCCATACAGGTGCCTGCGGAACCTTTCCACAGACTCATAATAGACTGTGTTGGTCCTTTACCTCGGACCAGTTCAGGTAACGCCTACATCCTAACCATCCTGTGTCCTACCACCAGATTTCCCATAGCAGTTCCAGTGAAGAACATCTCGGCTGCTACGGTTGTAAAACATCTATTGAAGATCTTCACTCAATACGGATTTCCCAGGGAGATTCAGAGCGACTGTGGTACCAACTTCACCACCCAGCAAACACAAATCATCTACACAACGTTCGCCTATCTCTTCCCATAGGTGTGGGAATGATTTGCATTGAGAATGGTGCAGGAGAGCCTTTGAGAAACTTTTACTCAAAAAATCCAAACACAAAGGTTTAATTATAAATTGTTTTTCTACAATTATTTTCTTCCAAATGTAAAACAAATAGTTTTTACATGTTTAAATATAAAATTTATGGTGTTTTTTTGTAAAATTCATTAATAAATTGTGAATGATATATATTGGCTGAGTGAAACCTTTAAAATCCATTTAGTTATAATATGAACAGAAAAAAGTAGTTTTCCAAATTTTCTAAAAATCGCTCTTTTTAACACAATTTGACTCCTTATGCATTCCACTAAACACTAATATCATGTTTAAATATATAATTTATGTATTATTCCCTAAGATAATTTATATAAATTATAAAAGTTGCTGGAAAGTGGTGAGAAAGAATCTGAAAACGTTTTGTTGTCTTATATTGGCGTGTTCTTATTAACTAGAGTGAGTAAGAGTGAGCGAGAGTGGGTAAGAGTGAGTAAGAGTGACTGAAGGTGAGTGAGAGTGCCAGAGAGTGTGTAAGTGTGAGTAAAAGTGAGTATAAGTAAGAGTGACTGAGAGTAAGAGTGACAGAGTGAGTAAGAGTGAGAGTAAGGGTGACAGAATGAGTAAGAGTGAGAGTAAAGTGATTGAGAGTAAGGGTGAGTATGAGAGTAAGAGTGATTGAGAGTTAGAGTGAGAGTAAGAGTGATTGAGAGTTAGTGAGAGTAAGAGTGATTGAGAGTAAGAGTGATTGAGAGTAAGAGTGATTGAGAGTAAGAGTGATTGAGAGTAAGAGTGATTGGGAGTAAGAGTGATTGAGAGTAAGAGTGATTGGGAGTAAGAGTGATTGGGAGTAGGAGTTAGAGTGAGAGTAGGAGTAAGAATGAGAATAAGAGTGATTGAGAGTAAGAGTGAGTAAGAGTAAGAATGAGAGTAAGAGTGATTGAGAGTAAGAGTGATTGAGAGTAAGAGTGATTGAGAGTAAGAGTGATTGGGAGTAAGAGTGATTGGGAGTAAGAGTAAGAGTGAGAGTAAGAATGAGAATAAGATTGATTGAGAGTAAGAGTGATTGGGAGTAAGAGTAAGAGTAAGAATGAGAGTAGGAGTGATTGAGAGTAGGAGTGATTGGGAGTAGGAGTGATTGGGAGTAAGAGTGATTGAGAGTAAGAGTAATTGAGAGTAAGAGTATGAGAGTAAGAGTGAGAGAGTGAGTATGAATGGGTAAGGGTGACTGAGAGTGAGTAAGAGTGACAGAGTAAGAGTGATAGAGAGTAAGAGTGATAGAGAGTAAGAGTGACAGAGAGTAAGAGTGACAGAGAGTAAGAGTGACAGAGTAAGAGTGACAGAGAGTAAGAGTGACAGAGAGTAAGAGTGACAGAGAGTAAGAGTGACAGAGAGTAAGAGTGACAGAGAGTAAGAGTGACAGAGTAAGAGTGAGTATGAGAGTGAGTAAGGATGACTGAGAGAAAGAGTGAGTAATAGTGCATAAGAGTGATTGAGAGTTAGAGTGAGAGTAAGAGTGATTGAGAGTTAGTGAGAGTAAGAGTGATTGAGAGTAGGAGTGATTGAGAGTAAAAGTGATTGAGAGTAAGAGTGATTGAGAGTAAGAGTGATTGGGAGTAAGAGTGATTGAGAGTAAGAGTGATTGGGAGTAAGAGTGCTTGGGTGTAGGAGTAAGAATGAGAATAAGAGTGATTGAGAGTAAGAGTGAGTAAGAGTAAGAATGAGAGTAAGAGTGATTGAGAGTAAGAGTGATTGAGAGTAAGAGTGATTGAGAGTAAGAGTGATTGAGAGTAAGAGTGATTGGGAGTAAGAGTGATTGAGAGAGAGTGATTGGGAGTAAGAGTGATTGGGAGTAGGAGTAAGAATGAGAATAAGAGTGATTGAGAGTAAGAGTGAGTAAGAGTAAGAATGAGAGTAAGAGTGATTGACAGTAGGAGTGATTGAGAGTAAGAGTGATTGGGAGTAAGAGTGATTGGGAGTAAGAGTGAGAGTAAGAGTAAGAATGAGAATAAGAGTGATTGAGAGTAAGAGTGATTGGGAGTAAGAGCAAGAGTAAGAATGAGAGTAGGAGTGATTGAGAGTAGGAGTGATTGGGAGTAGGAGTGATTGGGAGTAAGAGTGATTGAGAGTAAGAGTAATTGAGAGTAAGAGTATGAGAGTAAGAGTGAGATAGTGAGTATGAATGGGTAAGGGTGACTGAGAGTGAGTAAGAATGACAGTAACAGTGACAGAGAGTAAGAGTGACAGAGAGTAAGAGGGACAGAGAGTAAGAGTGACAGAGAGTAAGAGTGACAGAGTATGAGTGACAGAGAGTAAGAGTGACAGAGAGTAAGAGTGACAGACAGTAAGAGTGACAGAGAGTAAGAGTGACAGAGTGTAAGAGTGACAGAGTAAGAGTGACAGAGTAAGAGTGACAGAGTAAGAGTGACAGAGAGTAAGAGTGACAGAGTAAGAGTGACAGAGAGTAAGAGTGACAGAGAGTAAGAGTGACAGAGAGTAAGAGTGACAGAGTAAGAGTGACAGAGTAAGAGTGACAGAGAGTAAGAGTGACAGAGAGTAAGAGTGACAGAGAGTAAGAGTGACAGAGAGTAAGAGTGACAGAGAGTAAGAGTGACAGAGAGTAAGAGTGACAGAGTAAGAGTGAGTATGAGAGTGAGTAAGGATGACTGAGAGAAAGAGTGAGTAATAGTGCATAAGAGTGATTGAGAGTTAGAGTGAGAGTAAGAGTGATTGAGAGTTAGTGAGAGTAAGAGTGATTGAGAGTAAGAGTGATTGAGAGTAAAAGTGATTGAGAGTAAGAGTGATTGAGAGTAAGAGTGATTGGGAGTAAGAGTGATTGAGAGTAAGAGTGATTGGGAGTAAGAGTGCTTGGGTGTAGGAGTAAGAATGAGAATAAGAGTGATTGAGAGTAAGAGTGAGTAAGAGTAAGAATGAGAGTAAGAGTGATTGAGAGTAAGAGTGATTGAGAGTAGGAGTGATTGAGAGTAAGAGTGATTGAGAGTAAGAGTGATTGGGAGTAAGAGTGATTGAGAGTAAGAGTGATTGGGAGTAAGAGTGATTGGGAGTAGGAGTAAGAATGAGAATAAGAGTGATTGAGAGTAAGAGTGAGTAAGAGTAAGAATGAGAGTAAGAGTGATTGACAGTAGGAGTGATTGAGAGTAAGAGTGATTGGGAGTAAGAGTGATTGGGAGTAAGAGTAAGAGTGAGAGTAAGAGTAAGAATGAGAATAAGAGTGATTGAGAGTAAGAGTGATTGGGAGTAAGAGCAAGAGTAAGAATGAGAGTAGGAGTGATTGAGAGTAGGAGTGATTGGGAGTAGGAGTGATTGGGAGTAAGAGTGATTGAGAGTAAGAGTAATTGAGAGTAAGAGTATGAGAGTAAGAGTGAGATAGTGAGTATGAATGGGTAAGGGTGACTGAGAGTGAGTAAGAATGACAGTAACAGTGACAGAGAGTAAGAGTGACAGAGAGTAAGAGGGACAGAGAGTAAGAGTGACAGAGAGTAAGAGTGACAGAGTATGAGTGACAGAGAGTAAGAGTGACAGAGAGTAAGAGTGACAGACAGTAAGAGTGACAGAGAGTAAGAGTGACAGAGTGTAAGAGTGACAGAGTAAGAGTGACAGAGTAAGAGTGACAGAGTAAGAGTGACAGAGAGTAAGAGTGACAGAGAGTAAGAGTGACAGAGAGTAAGAGTGACAGAGAGTAAGAGTGACAGAGAGTAAGAGTGACAGAGTAAGAGTGACAGAGTAAGAGTGACAGAGAGTAAGAGTGACAGAGAGTAAGAGTGACAGAGAGTAAGAGTGACAGAGAGTAAGAGTGACAGAGAGTAAGAGTGACAGAGAGTAAGAGTGACAGAGAGTAAGAGTGACAGAGTAAGAGTGAGTATGAGAGTGAGTAAGGATGACTGAGAGAAAGAGTGAGTAATAGTGCATAAGAGTGATTGAGAGTTAGAGTGAGAGTAAGAGTGATTGAGAGTTAGTGAGAGTAAGAGTGATTGAGAGTAAGAGTGATTGAGAGTAAAAGTGATTGAGAGTAAGAGTGATTGAGAGTAAGAGTGATTGGGAGTAAGAGTGATTGAGAGTAAGAGTGATTGGGAGTAAGAGTGCTTGGGTGTAGGAGTAAGAATGAGAATAAGAGTGATTGAGAGTAAGAGTGAGTAAGAGTAAGAATGAGAGTAAGAGTGATTGAGAGTAAGAGTGATTGAGAGTAAGAGTGATTGAGAGTAAGAGTGATTGGGAGTAAGAGTGATTGAGATTAAGAGTGATTGGGAGTAAGAGTGATTGGGAGTAGGAGTAAGAATGAGAATAAGAGTGAGTAAGAGTAAGAATGAGAGTAAGAGTGATTGAGAGTAAGAGTGATTGAGAGTAAGAGTGATTGGGAGTAAGAGTGATTGGGAGTAAGAGTAAGAGTGAGAGTAAGAGTAAGAATGAGAATAAGAGTGATTGAGAGTAAGAGTGATTGGGAGTAAGAGTAAGAGTAAGAATGAGAGTAGGAGTGATTGAGAGTAGGAGTGATTGGGAGTAGGAGTGACTGGGAGTAAGAGTGATTGAGAGTAAGAGTAATTGAGAGTAAGAGTATGAGAGTAAGAGTGAGATAGTGAGTATGAATGGGTAAGGGTGACTGAGAGTGAGTAAGAATGACAGTAAGAGTGACAGAGAGTAAGAGTGACAGAGAGTAAGAGTGACAGAGAGTAAGAGTGACAGAGAGTAAGAGTGACAGAGTATGAGTGACAGAGAGTAAGAGTGACAGAGAGTAAGAGTGACAGAGAGTAAGAGTGACAGAGAGTAAGAGTGACAGAGTGTAAGAGTGACAGAGTAAGAGTGACAGAGTAAGAGTGACAGAGTAAGAGTGACAGAGAGTAAGAGTGATAGAGAGTAAGAGTGACAGAGTAAGAGTGACAGAGAGTAAGAGTGACAGAGAGTAAGAGTGACAGAGTAAGAGTGACAGAGAGTAAGAGTGACAGAGAGTAAGAGTGATTGAGAGTAAGAGTGATTGAGAGTAAGAGTGATTGAGAGTAAGAGTGATTGAGAGTAAGAGTGATTGGGAGTAAGAGTGATTGAGAGTAAGAGTGATTGGGAGTAAGAGTGATTGGGAGTAGGAGTTAGAGTGAGAGTAGGAGTAAGAATGAGAATAAGAGTGATTGAGAGTAAGAGTGAGTAAGAGTAAGAATGAGAGTAAGAGTGATTGAGAGTAAGAGTGATTGAGAGTAAGAGTGATTGAGAGTAAGAGTGATTGGGAGTAAGAGTGATTGGGAGTAAGAGTAAGAGTGAGAGTAAGAATGAGAATAAGATTGATTGAGAGTAAGAGTGATTGGGAGTAAGAGTAAGAGTAAGAATGAGAGTAGGAGTGATTGAGAGTAGGAGTGATTGGGAGTAGGAGTGATTGGGAGTAAGAGTGATTGAGAGTAAGAGTAATTGAGAGTAAGAGTATGAGAGTAAGAGTGAGAGAGTGAGTATGAATGGGTAAGGGTGACTGAGAGTGAGTAAGAGTGACAGAGTAAGAGTGATAGAGAGTAAGAGTGATAGAGAGTAAGAGTGACAGAGAGTAAGAGTGACAGAGAGTAAGAGTGACAGAGTAAGAGTGACAGAGAGTAAGAGTGACAGAGAGTAAGAGTGACAGAGAGTAAGAGTGACAGAGAGTAAGAGTGACAGAGAGTAAGAGTGACAGAGTAAGAGTGAGTATGAGAGTGAGTAAGGATGACTGAGAGAAAGAGTGAGTAATAGTGCATAAGAGTGATTGAGAGTTAGAGTGAGAGTAAGAGTGATTGAGAGTTAGTGAGAGTAAGAGTGATTGAGAGTAGGAGTGATTGAGAGTAAAAGTGATTGAGAGTAAGAGTGATTGAGAGTAAGAGTGATTGGGAGTAAGAGTGATTGAGAGTAAGAGTGATTGGGAGTAAGAGTGCTTGGGTGTAGGAGTAAGAATGAGAATAAGAGTGATTGAGAGTAAGAGTGAGTAAGAGTAAGAATGAGAGTAAGAGTGATTGAGAGTAAGAGTGATTGAGAGTAAGAGTGATTGAGAGTAAGAGTGATTGAGAGTAAGAGTGATTGGGAGTAAGAGTGATTGAGAGTAAGAGTGATTGGGAGTAAGAGTGATTGGGAGTAAGAGTAAGAATGAGAATAAGAGTGATTGAGAGTAAGAGTGAGTAAGAGTAAGAATGAGAGTAAGAGTGATTGACAGTAGGAGTGATTGAGAGTAAGAGTGATTGGGAGTAAGAGTGATTGGGAGTAAGAGTGAGAGTAAGAGTAAGAATGAGAATAAGAGTGATTGAGAGTAAGAGTGATTGGGAGTAAGAGCAAGAGTAAGAATGAGAGTAGGAGTGATTGAGAGTAGGAGTGATTGGGAGTAGGAGTGATTGGGAGTAAGAGTGATTGAGAGTAAGAGTAATTGAGAGTAAGAGTATGAGAGTAAGAGTGAGATAGTGAGTATGAATGGGTAAGGGTGACTGAGAGTGAGTAAGAATGACAGTAACAGTGACAGAGAGTAAGAGTGACAGAGAGTAAGAGGGACAGAGAGTAAGAGTGACAGAGAGTAAGAGTGACAGAGTATGAGTGACAGAGAGTAAGAGTGACAGAGAGTAAGAGTGACAGACAGTAAGAGTGACAGAGAGTAAGAGTGACAGAGTGTAAGAGTGACAGAGTAAGAGTGACAGAGTAAGAGTGACAGAGTAAGAGTGACAGAGAGTAAGAGTGACAGAGTAAGAGTGACAGAGAGTAAGAGTGACAGAGAGTAAGAGTGACAGAGAGTAAGAGTGACAGAGTAAGAGTGACAGAGTAAGAGTGACAGAGAGTAAGAGTGACAGAGAGTAAGAGTGACAGAGAGTAAGAGTGACAGAGAGTAAGAGTGACAGAGAGTAAGAGTGACAGAGAGTAAGAGTGACAGAGTAAGAGTGAGTATGAGAGTGAGTAAGGATGACTGAGAGAAAGAGTGAGTAATAGTGCATAAGAGTGATTGAGAGTTAGAGTGAGAGTAAGAGTGATTGAGAGTTAGTGAGAGTAAGAGTGATTGAGAGTAAGAGTGATTGAGAGTAAAAGTGATTGAGAGTAAGAGTGATTGAGAGTAAGAGTGATTGGGAGTAAGAGTGATTGAGAGTAAGAGTGATTGGGAGTAAGAGTGCTTGGGTGTAGGAGTAAGAATGAGAATAAGAGTGATTGAGAGTAAAAGTGAGTAAGAGTAAGAATGAGAGTAAGAGTGATTGAGAGTAAGAGTGATTGAGAGTAGGAGTGATTGAGAGTAAGAGTGATTGAGAGTAAGAGTGATTGGGAGTAAGAGTGATTGAGAGTAAGAGTGATTGGGAGTAAGAGTGATTGGGAGTAGGAGTAAGAATGAGAATAAGAGTGATTGAGAGTAAGAGTGAGTAAGAGTAAGAATGAGAGTAAGAGTGATTGACAGTAGGAGTGATTGAGAGTAAGAGTGATTGGGAGTAAGAGTGATTGGGAGTAAGAGTAAGAGTGAGAGTAAGAGTAAGAATGAGAATAAGAGTGATTGAGAGTAAGAGTGATTGGGAGTAAGAGCAAGAGTAAGAATGAGAGTAGGAGTGATTGAGAGTAGGAGTGATTGGGAGTAGGAGTGATTGGGAGTAAGAGTGATTGAGAGTAAGAGTAATTGAGAGTAAGAGTATGAGAGTAAGAGTGAGATAGTGAGTATGAATGGGTAAGGGTGACTGAGAGTGAGTAAGAATGACAGTAACAGTGACAGAGAGTAAGAGTGACAGAGAGTAAGAGGGACAGAGAGTAAGAGTGACAGAGAGTAAGAGTGACAGAGTATGAGTGACAGAGAGTAAGAGTGACAGAGAGTAAGAGTGACAGACAGTAAGAGTGACAGAGAGTAAGAGTGACAGAGTGTAAGAGTGACAGAGTAAGAGTGACAGAGTAAGAGTGACAGAGTAAGAGTGACAGAGAGTAAGAGTGACAGAGAGTAAGAGTGACAGAGAGTAAGAGTGACAGAGAGTAAGAGTGACAGAGAGTAAGAGTGACAGAGTAAGAGTGACAGAGAGTAAGAGTGACAGAGAGTAAGAGTGACAGAGAGTAAGAGTGACAGAGAGTAAGAGTGACAGAGAGTAAGAGTGACAGAGAGTAAGAGTGACAGAGAGTAAGAGTGACAGAGTAAGAGTGAGTATGAGAGTGAGTAAGGATGACTGAGAGAAAGAGTGAGTAATAGTGCATAAGAGTGATTGAGAGTTAGAGTGAGAGTAAGAGTGATTGAGAGTTAGTGAGAGTAAGAGTGATTGAGAGTAAGAGTGATTGAGAGTAAAAGTGATTGAGAGTAAGAGTGATTGAGAGTAAGAGTGATTGGGAGTAAGAGTGATTGAGAGTAAGAGTGATTGGGAGTAAGAGTGCTTGGGTGTAGGAGTAAGAATGAGAATAAGAGTGATTGAGAGTAAGAGTGAGTAAGAGTAAGAATGAGAGTAAGAGTGATTGAGAGTAAGAGTGATTGGGAGTAAGAGTGATTGGGAGTAAGAGTAAGAGTGAGAGTAAGAGTAAGAATGAGAATAAGAGTGATTGAGAGTAAGAGTGATTGGGAGTAAGAGTAAGAGTAAGAATGAGAGTAGGAGTGATTGAGAGTAGGAGTGATTGGGAGTAGGAGTGACTGGGAGTAAGAGTGATTGAGAGTAAGAGTAATTGAGAGTAAGAGTATGAGAGTAAGAGTGAGATAGTGAGTATGAATGGGTAAGGGTGACTGAGAGTGAGTAAGAATGACAGTAAGAGTGACAGAGAGTAAGAGTGACAGAGAGTAAGAGTGACAGAGAGTAAGAGTGACAGAGAGTAAGAGTGACAGAGTATGAGTGACAGAGAGTAAGAGTGACAGAGAGTAAGAGTGACAGAGAGTAAGAGTGACAGAGAGTAAGAGTGACAGAGTGTAAGAGTGACAGAGTAAGAGTGACAGAGTAAGAGTGACAGAGTAAGAGTGACAGAGAGTAAGAGTGATAGAGAGTAAGAGTGACAGAGTAAGAGTGACAGAGAGTAAGAGTGACAGAGAGTAAGAGTGACAGAGTAAGAGTGACAGAGAGTAAGAGTGACAGAGAGTAAGAGTGACAGAGAGTAAGAGTGACAGAGAGTAAGAGTGACAGAGAGTAAGAGTGACAGAGAGTAAGAGTGACAGAGTAAGAGTGACAGAGAGTAAGAGTGACAGAGAGTAAGAGTGACAGAGAGTAAGAGTGACAGAGAGTAAGAGTGACAGAGAGTAAGAGTGACAGAGAGTAAGAGTGACAGAGAGTAAGAGTGACAGAGTAAGAGTGACAGAGAGTAAGAGTGACAGAGTAAGAGTGACAGAGAGTAAGAGTGACAGAGAGTAAGAGTGACAGAGAGTAAGAGTGACAGAGAGTAAGAGTGACAGAGTGTAAGAGTGACAGAGTAAGAGTGACAGAGTAAGAGTGACAGAGAGTAAGAGTGACAGAGAGTAAGAGTGACAGAGAGTAAGAGTGACAGAGAGTAAGAGTGACAGAGAGTAAGAGTGACAGAGAGTAAGAGTGACAGAGTAAGAGTGACAGAGAGTAAGAGTGACAGAGAGTAAGAGTGACAGAGAGGAAGAGTGACAGAGAGTAAGAGTGACAGAGAGTAAGAGTGACAGAGTAAGAGTGACAGAGAGTAAGAGTGACAGAGAGTAAGAGTGACAGAGAGTAAGAGTGACAGAGAGTAAGAGTGACAGAGTAAGAGAGTGAGAGTGATTATGAGAGAGTTAAGAGTGTGAGGTGTGAGAGAGTAGCAGGCCAGGGAGGCAGGATGTGTGGTCACAGGCGAGGCCTAGGCCTCGTGATCTCTAATGTTGGTTTTTATATATATGTGGGATTTTTTGTCCTGTTTCAAATTATATTTATTTAGCAAGAATGTAATAAGATATTGCACAGTATTAATGTGACAATAATATATGCATTATTTCCTTGATAATCAAACTTGTTGTTCAAAGATAATATACAATCTTTGAAGGAAACATTTTGAGAGCGCGAGCTGGCAACACTGGGCTGGTGGGTGAGAGAGACATAAGGTTAGTTGTGCTCAGACCTTCACTGGTGAAGGGTGTGTCCCAGCTGGCCGCCACCAGCCGCCACCCGCCGCCACCCGCCACCACCCACCAGCCGCCACCTGCCACCACCCACCACCAGCCGCCACCCGCCACCACCCACCACCAGCCGCCACCTGCCACCAGCCACCGCCACTCACCACCCGCCGCCACCACCCACCACCAGCCGCCACCCGCCACCACCTGCCACCACCCACCACCCACCACCAGCCGCCACCCGCCACCACCTACCACCAGCCGCCACCCGCCACCAGCCACTGCCACCCACCACCGCCACTCACTACCCGCCGCCACCACCCACCACCAGCCGCCACCCGCCACCACCCACCACCCACCACCAGCCGCCACCCACCACCAGCCGCCACCCGCCACCACCAGCCGCCACCTGCCACCACCCACCACCAGCCGCCACCCGCCGCCACCCGCCACCCACCACCAGCCGCCACCCGCCGCCACCCGCCACCCACCACCAGCCGCCACCCGCCACCCACCACCAGCCGCCACCCACCACCAGCCGCCACCTGCCACCACCCACCACCAGCCGCCAGCCGCCACCACCCACCACCCACCACCAGCCGCCACCTGCCACCACCAGCCGCCACCCGCCACCACCCACCACCAGCCGCCACCCGTCGCCACCCGCCGCCACCCGCCACCACCCACCACCCACCACCAGCCACCACCCGCCACCCACCACCAGCCGCCACCCGCCACCCGCCACCCGCCGCCACCCGCCACCACCCACCACCAGCCGCCACCTGCCACCAGCCGCCAACCGCCACCACCCACCACCAGCCGCCACCCGCCACCAGCCACCGCCACCCGCCACCAGCCACCCGCCGCCACCACCCATTACCACCAGCCGCCGCCGCCACCACCACCCACCACCACCACCACCCATCACCGCCGCCGCCACCACCACCCACCACCACCGCCGCCACCACCACCCACCACAGCCGCTGCCGACACCACCGCCACCACCCACCACAGCCGCCACCACCACCCACCACCACCACCACCACCACCACCCACCACCGCCGCCACCACCAGCCGCCACAAGCCGCCACCGCCCGCCACCGCCCGCCACCAGCTGCCATCGCCATCACCACCAGCCGCCATCACCGCCACCAGCTGCCACCACCACCAGCCGCCACCACCACCACCACCACCACCAGCCGCCATCACCGCCACCAGCTGCCACCACCACCAGCCGCCATCACCGCCACCAGCTGCCACCACCACCAGCCGCCACCACCGCCACCACCACCTGCCACCAGCCGCCACCACCGCCCGCTATCAGCCGTCACCGCCCGTTGCCACAGTCGCCACCGCAAGCTGCCACCGCCAGCTGCCACCAGCCCCCCCACCGCCGATCGTCACCACCCATCACAGCCGCCGCCGCCCGCCACCGCCCGCCACCGCCCGCCACCACCCACCACAGCCGCCACCACCAGCCGCCGCAGCCACCCACCACCCGCCGCCACCAGCCGCCGCCGCCACCACCACCCACCACCACCGCCGCCACCACCCACCACCACCAGCCGCCGCCGCCACCACCACCACCCACCACCACCGCCGCCACCACCGCCAGCCGCCACCACTCATCACAGACGCCGCCCGCCACCACCGCCAGACACAGCCGCCAGTGTCCGCCACCGCCGCCACTGTCCGCCCGCCGCCACCACTGTCCGCCCGCCGCCTCCACTGTCCGCCCGCCGCCTCCACTGTCCGCCCGCCGCCTCCACTGTCCGCCCGCCGCCACCACTGTCCGCCCGCCGCCTCCACTGTCCGCCCGCCGCCACCACTGTCCGCCCGCCGCCGCCACTGTTTGCCCGCCGCCGCCACTGTCCGCCCGCCGCCACTGTCCACCACTTTCCGCCCGCCGCCACTGTCCGCCCGCCGCCACTGTCCGCCCGCCGCCACTATCTGCCACCGCCGCCACTGTCCTCCCGCCGCCACTGTCCGCCCGCCGCCACTGTCCGCCCGCCGCCGCCCTGTCCGCCCGCCGCCACTGTCCGCCCGCCGCCACTATCCGCCACTGTCTGCCCGCCGCCACTATCCGCCACCGCCGCCACTGTCCGCCACAGCCACCACTCTCCGCCGTACAGCCTCCCCTCTCTCCGTTAGTAAATAATTATAATTGTTAGTAAATAATAAAAGAAATATAAACTATTAGATTTTTTTTACCCTTAAATTGGTTTTAATATTTAAATTGAAAATAATAATATAATATAAAATATAATAAAAATAATATAATATAAAATATAATTTAATTTCAAGAAATTTAACTTTACACACAAAGATGTGAAAAGGGTTCAGATTATTGGCTCAAACCTTTCATAAGAGATTCATATTGGTATATGAATGGATTATGAATGACTCATGTTAGGAGTGTAAAGTTGCCACAACATCTCAAATTAGTGTTAGATACATATGTCTTGGTTATAAGTTTTGGAAACCTATTTAAGTCCACACACAATATCGTATCTGATACGATAAAACAAACGTTTCCAATACTTTCAAATACTTTCCAGATATGTTGTGGCAACCTAAAATTGTTTGCTGGGCAGTGATCTCTTCAAAAGGACACTGGAGGAGTTCAACATCAAACAGGTATTGTCCAGCCCCTATCATCCTGCTTCACAGGGTTCTCTTGAACGTAGTCATCAGACAATCAAAGCACTCTTGAAAAAGTTTTGTAGTGAAACCTCTAAGGATTGGGATAAGCAGATTGACCTTATAATGTGTGTTTACAGAAGTCTCCCCAATGAGTCCTTAGGAGTATCTCCTTATGAGATGCTCTTTGGCCGTAAGTGCCTTACTCCCCTTAAGGCTTTCAAAGACTCTCAGAGATGCCACCTTCAGTGAGCATCAGAATGTGCCCCAGTTTCTTCAAAACCTTCAACACATTCTAGAGAGAGTCCACCGTTTTGCCCATGATAATCTATTGAAAGCCCAGGAGAGAATGAAGACTCATTTCGACCAGACCAGCAAAGTAAGAAAATTTAAGCCGGGAGACTTCGTCCTAGCATACTTCCCTATCCCAGGTTCACCTTTACAAAACAGGTTTTCAGGACCCTACCGCGTCAAAGAGTGCAGAAATAAC
The DNA here is from genome assembly GCF_040958095.1 of Procambarus clarkii. Taxonomy (NCBI): domain Eukaryota; kingdom Metazoa; phylum Arthropoda; class Malacostraca; order Decapoda; family Cambaridae; genus Procambarus; species Procambarus clarkii. Next base: position 35,067,651 of record NC_091204.1, on the reverse strand, counting down.
AACAACTACGTCATAGAGACTCCAGATAGGCGGCGGAAGACCCAGCTGTGCCACGTCAACCTCCTGAAGCAATATAATGGTACTCCTCCCACTGTCCTAATAAATTATTCCACCTTCACAGAACCCTACATCCACAGTGAGACCTTCCCAGCTTCTCCTCCCGAAAGCACTGACAAGGAGTCAGCGCTTTCTAATTCCGAAATCCTTAATGATCTTCCCAAATACTTTCAGGATAATCATAGTGCACCTCTTGTCAAGATCTTCAGAGAGCATCATGAGTTGTTCCGAGATGACCCCCAAGAGTGTAATGTTACCCAGCACGACATCCAACTGCTCCCCGACACCCGGCCGATTCGTCAACCCTTCTACCGAATCAGCCCGAGCAAGAAGGAAGTCATGCGTGCTGAGGTGCAGTACCTCTTGGATCATGGACTGGCTACACCTTGTGAGCCCCCCTGGGCCTCACCTTGTATCTTGGTGCCCAAACCCCAAGGTAAGGTGCGGTTATGTACTGACTATCGTAAACTGAACAATGTAACTGTCAAGGATGCTTACCCCTTGCCAAGGATAGATGACATCCTTGATGCCATTGGTAGTGTCCAGTACTTGTCCCAAGTGGACTTGCTTAAGGGGTACTATCAAGTGTGTCTAACGGAGCACACTAAAGAGATATCTGCCTTCATCACTCCTTTTGGACTTTTCAGATATGAACGCCTTCCTTTCGGACTATGTAATGCCCCGGCCACCTTTCAGAGAGCTGTCAACCGTGTCATCCAGGGCTTGGATAACACGTACGCCTACCTGAACGATATCGTCGTAGCCTCCAACACCTGGAGTGAACATCTGCTCCAGCTGCGACGTCTGTTCTCCAAGCTCCTGACAGCCGGCCTCACCATCAACCTGGGCAAGTCCACTTTCGCGAAAGGTAAAGTGCGTTATCTGGGTCATGTTATTGGGAGAGGCAGCCTAGCTCCGTTAGACTCACACACTCAAGCCATCCAACAGTATCCACAGCCTACCACCAGGAAGCAGCTCCTGCGCTTCCTTGGTCTTGCCTCCTATTACCGTAGGTTTGTGAGGAATTTCAGTACAGTCGCCACACCTCTAATTCTATTAACCAGTCCCAAGCAACGGTATAATTGGACCATGCAGCAAACCGTTGCTTTCGAACAACTCAAATTCCTCCTCTGTTCTAATCCCATTCTCGCCTCACCAGATATCACCAAGCCTTTCGTCCTTCATGTCGACGCCAGTGATACCGGCGTTGGTGGTGTCCTGATGCAACAACGAGGCGAGGAGGTTCTACCTGTCAGCTACTACAGCTACAAATTGAAACCACACCAGAGGAACTACAGCACTATTGAAAAGGAGCTACTATCCATCGTCCTGAACCTCCAACACTTCGCTCCGTACCTACAAGGCGCCAGGTCTACAACCATCTTCTCAGACCACAACCCTCTCCGCTTCCTACATCAAGCCCAATTCACCAACCAGCGTCTTCTACGATGGGCTCTGTATTTACAAGATTTCAACCTGGAGATCCGCTATATCAAGGGTTCTGACAACACCATAGCCGATGCCCTCTCCAGAGTTTATGAAGTAGAAGCGACTCCATCTATTACTCCACCACATAACGACGTACTTCTTCCAGAACCGCAGGCTTCGGGGGAGAGTTGTGACGATAATCTCCTTCAAGAGATTGAGCCTGCTCTTCCCTCCAAAAATACGTCGTTACATCTATATAAAACTACTATGGAAGAAATGTCCAACAACGACAACAACATCTCCAAAGTTTGCCAGAGAGCAAAACGTATGCAGTCAGGAACACCTGCTCAGACTCAAACCGCCAAACTACCTGTCTTGCTGCCGGCTCCTCGCTGATTGGCCGCCGGTCTGGCTGCAACTGCACTCCACCCCCCCATACTACTTGATGTCTGGGGCGGCCACGACCTCAGTCCTCAGAATATTCAGTGCTTTCATACGGTTAACACTTCTTCCTGGTAGACGTAAGCTTTGGCGTACGTGTACTGAGAGAGGTGATAGCTTAAAGCCAATATTCCCGCACCTCTCATTTTTTGTATATTGCACTTCTTGTTATTTTGCTCACTTGTCTTAACGTAACTTTTCATTGTGTCATTTAATTATTCTTATTATTTTGATTGATTGATTTTATTATACGAATTTGTTTGTCCATTTTATTCATGTTTTGTTTATCTAACGTAATTAAAATTCCATTGTTAAAATTTACTTGTGTTTTGTGTGTCTTCTCCTTACCTTACCACAGACGAAGTTCCAGATTTTCTATTTTTTTTTTTTAATACTATGTGACGAGGCCATACCCCTAGCTTTGAACAGCCGAACACCAACGCGTTACCGTCACAATATATATATATATATATATATATATATATATATATATATATATATATATATATATATATATATATATATATATATATATATATATATATATATATATATAGAGGGGTACCACCACTGGTGCAATTATAGGGACCCACAGCCTCAGAGAAGGGAACACAGAGCACTCAGGGAAAAACTTGCCATTTAACTCTGAATACGAAAGAGTGTTCACTTCTACCACCCCCTTTTTTTTTATTATGATGTACACTTTATTATGCAAGGTTATACAGTTACATATCTGATTTTATACAAAAAATGAGCATTAAGAGGACACAAGAAAAAGTTCGCTTCCTAGAGGCTGTAGATTTCCTCGAACTCCTCCAACGCCGGGCAGGAACCGAGGATGCAGCGGGCATTTCCCCTCTGGATCGCGACAGTGAGGCGCTGAAAGAGAAAACTTGCTGCTCTAGGTTCTCTTGTGGTGTCAATGAGCTTGGAACCAAGATCCTTAAGAAACCTTCTTGCACTCTCACCCCATGGGCCTAGGGTCTCAGACCCTATTGGAACGAAGTTGTACCTTTGATCTAATTGCCTGTACTTGACTGACTTTTGTTTTTCTCTGTGTGTCGCTGCGGCTCCTGCTGTGCCGGCAGAGAGGGTGATGTATGTCGTTGCCAGGGTGGATACGCAAGTATAGTCCCATGCTAACTGCCTGCCACCCTTCCACGGACGCAGTGTGATTCCGTCTGGTCGGCCGGCAAAGCTAACATAGTCACGGTTCAGTAGGTTGCGGGGCTCTCTCTCCGCTGGACACTGCGCAGAGGCAAGGCTTCTTTTAATGTTGTCGTTGACTTCGTCGTGTCTAGTGTGCCAACCACCCGATTTTCCACAGTGCAGGCCATGCAATCCATATTCGTCAGCATCTGCCTCGCCGCAAATACACCTGTGAACAGTGTGGATAGGGGCAGCAAGACGGAGAGCGACTGCAATACGGAGCTCCTGCGGATCAAGATCAAGATCAAGGATCAAGATCAAGGATCATGATCAAGATCCGCTCCTGCGGATCCATATATATATATATATATATATATATATATATATATATATATATATATATATATATATATATATATATATACATATATATATATATATATATATATATATATATATATATATATATATATATATATATATATATATATATATATATATATATATATATATAGTGCACTTGATAGGGTGTGAAGTGACTTAGACTTAATATCTAAAATATTCAATGATTTAGATTTAAGAAAGGGGAGGGGGGCAGAATGCTGTCTGTGGCTTCAGTTTGTTATTGTTCTAATTGATGATTTGTCTTGAGTAATTAGAGATCATAGATAATTTAGGGAGAACCCCAGGCAATGATACCAAAATTGTGATAAGGACAGACGAGAGGCCAATAAAGCTTAACCAAGGTAGAGGGTGACGTACATAATATCTGATTTAGAAAAGAATGCCACGTGATTTTAAAAATTTTTTTAGCTATAATTTGTATGTGACACTGGTATTTCAGCTTTTTATCAATGAGAACATCATGGAATTTACCATCTACTTTATTACCAATCTGGATATTGCCAATTCTTAGGATTGGAGAAAATGAGGGTTGTGTAAACAGCCAATAAAACTGGCTTGAGGTATTGAGAGGTATTCGGAATGTCATTAATGTAGATGAGAAAGAGTACACAAGTAATTATAAAAAGAGGGCACCAAGCACGAAAGGCTACGAAGCACCATCAACTGTGTGGGATATAAAAAAAATGGTAAATATCACTAAGGATGCCAATTCGAAAACAAAAGTGCATAAGGCAGACAATATCAAAGGTATCTGATTCCTCAAGGATTCTATCGAGGAACAAGTGACCACGAGGGACAGTCAGGAAACAAGACACACACACCTCCTGGAAGTCAGGACATTCTACAAGGATATGCACGACCGTAAGAGGGACAATGCAGTTTGGAAAATAAAGAGCAGGGCGGCGCTCCATTAAGTGCCTATGAATTAAACATTTATGGCTAATACGTAATCTCATCAGAGCCATTTCTCACCACCACTTATGGTGATGGGAGGAGGGCCATGGGGACACACTACCTTCAAGAGTATGCAGTTTGTCACGAGTAACAGAAGACCAACAATCCTGCCAATGGGTAAGGATGGAGGAATGAATCACTGGATAGAAGTCAGAATAAGAAACACCTTTAAGGGAGATGGGGCAAGTGCAGATAGCCTCCTTAGTGACAGAGTCCGCACGCTCATTTAAGGACACACAAATATGGCTGGGAAACCGGCAAAATTCCACTGTCCTAAATCTATTGGAGATAAGAAACAGCCAATGTTGAATTTCGACTACAACCGAATGAACTGGATTAAAGGGCTGCAGAGCCATGAGGGCACTGTGAGAGTCAACTACAACAATAAAGGAAAATTGATAACAAGAAAGCTGTTGACAAAGAGCATACAAAATAGCACAAAGTTCTGCTGTGGAGATGCTAGTCTCTGGATGCAGGCGACACATAGGTGTGGTCAGGAAAAACAACAGAGTAGGCTACACCATCTGCAGACTTTGACCCCATCTGTGAAGACGGAAATGGAGCGGAAGTATGAAAAAAAGTGTGCAAGGAAAAGCACGACATAAGCAAGAGTGAGGAGGGTGTTGTAGGGACTGTGCAATGTAGCAAAGACAGTAGCGATCATGGCGATCCTGTAGATACAGTATGCCTGTTTCATCATACCGGCTTAGGGTAGGAGTCAAATGCAAGGCACCAGAGCTGAGGTATAACCCATTATGATGCAGAGCATCAAGACAGCATAGAGTAGGAGAGGCAGACGAGTAAGCAAGACAACCATACTTGAGTTTAGACAGCACGAAGGTGGAGCGTGCTTGTATCAGCTCCCCAGGAAGTATAACTTACCTTAAGTAAATTAAGGACCTTAGAGCATCCAACTCAGAGGTTAGAGATATGGAGAGACCAAAACAAACGAGTTTCAAAGATTAACTCCATAAGTTTAGCAAAACCTTTGCACAAAAGGGGATTACCATAAAGCGACAAAGGGGGATGAAAAACGACCTACTTCCGAGTAAAAGTCATCGCAAAAGTTTTAGTTGTAGAGAACTTGATGCCATGATTGGTGTCCCAGGATGACACGGCATCAATCGCAAGTTGAAGTCGCCGTTGAAGGAAAGGCAAGTCATCACCTTGACAGCAATGGGTAAGATTGTCAACATAGAGAGCTGATGAGATTCCAGAGGGAAGGGAGTAAAGAAGACCACTGAGGGCAACCAGGAAAATTAGTAAGTGCTCAGAACACTACTGTGAGGTACACCTTCATATTGCCGTAAAGAGGCTGAATGGTACAAACCATCACTAAAGGAACGATTAGAGCGGAAGCTTCGTAGGAAGAGGAAGAGATTACCACGAATGGAGTTGGGACAAAATATGGTATCTCCAGGTGGTGTCATATGCCTTTTCCAGGTAAAAAAAAGGACAGCAACAACAGAGGTCTTTGCAGCAAAAGCAGTACATATACAGACCATGTTCACCAAAACATCAGTCATGACACTTGTAAAAGCCAAATTGAGAAGGTAAGTGGTGGCGATAGTGTTCTAAGAACAACATCATAAGGACACTGAACATACGTTCAAAGAGTTTGTAGACGCAACTCGTGAGGGCAATGGGGCAGATGTCCTTAGCAGCTATCCCTAGAGACCCTGGTTTTTGAATAGGAAAAACCACCACCTGAAGCCAGTTCTCAGGGACAAATGATGACTGCCAGATAAGGTTAAACAGATTCAGTATATACTGAAACCATGCATTGAGAGAGGTGACATTCATTAGGAGATGTTTCGCTTTCTGAGCCCGCTGCCATAGAACCGCAGAGAGTCAGGGCAGACTGGTGTTCGGAGAGAGAGATCATTATAGAGAAGCTGGAGATGCATGCGAAAATCTATAGGACAAGATTCATGAAGGTGCTTACGAATAAGGAAAGATGAAGGAAGACTAGAACTGGAGCCACCAGTCGAAAATGGGGAACACAGTTCGGTGGCGACTGACACAGGATCCGCCACAATAGAATCATGGAAGTGAAGGACTGGTGAGACATCTGGAACAAACTTTCCCGCAATCTTACGGGTTTTCTTCCAGATCTGGGGCAGAGGAATATCAGACGTAATGGTGGAGACTAAAGATTTCCAACTCTCAAGTTTAACCGTACGGACCGCAGTCACCTTATAAAACAAAAGAAAACAGCCGTCTGTCTGTATCTGTCTTTCTTCCAGGCTGCACTCTTACAGAGGACAGTCGAAACACCCAGCATTCCACCTGGGAACGCACTTCCGCATTCCCCTGGAGGTAGAGCAAGGAATAGAGTGGACGGCAGCGTCTAATATGGTGTGATGAAAAAGGAGTAGGGCTCGACGGTGAGGCAGATAGGAGAGGTCAGAAAGAGTAGCAGGTAGAGTGAATAGATTCCAGTCAGCCTTGGCAAACTGCCACCTAGGGAAGGAGAGAGAAGGGTGAAAAAAGAAAAAGGTGACAAGGATGGGGAAATGGTCACTGTTATGGAGGTCACGAAGAATCCACCACGTGAAATCTAAATAAAGAAAAGACGAAAAAGAGGGAGGTGGTGATGAAGAAGAGGAACTACAGGAGGGGTAAAAGTCAAAGCATGACAAGAGGCGAGAGGAAGGATGTTGCAAGGACCGCGCAAGATATCAAAGACAGTAGCGATCACGGCGATCCTGGAAAGATAGGAAGGCAATATCAACATATATTGCAACAACTCCATATATTGCAACAACTCCCGCCCTCAACATACCAGTTGAGGGCGGGAGTCGAACGAAAGGCACCAGAGCTGAGGCGCAACCCAGTACGGTGCAAAGCATCAAGACGACGAAGAGTAGAAGGAGACGAGTAAGCAGGGCAACCATAATCGAGTTTAGACAGGACGAGAGACGAATGTAAAGAGAGGAGTGTGCGGCTATCAGCTCCCCAAGAAGTATGGGACAAAACCTTAAGGATGGTAACGGTCTTGGAGCATTCAACTCGGAGGTAAGAGATATGAGGCGACCAAGACAAACGAGTGTCAAAGATTAACCCCAAAAGCTTACAGCAAAGGGCAAGATCGTTGACATAGAGAGCGAAGAAAACGCCAGAAGGGAGGAAAAAAGACCATTGAGGGCAACTAGAAAAAGAGTAGTGCTCAGAACACTACCTTGGGGTACACCCTCATATTGCCTAAAAGGGGCAGAGAGAGGCACTAAGCCTAACTCGAAAGAAACGAGAGATAAAGCTTTGGAGGAAGAGAGGGAGATTACCACGAAGGCAAGATGAATGAAGTTGTGACAGAATATGATATCTCCAGGTGGTGTCGTAAGCCTTTTCCAGGTCAAAGAAGACGGCAACAACAGAGGTCTTCGCAGCAAAAGCAGTACAAATATAGACCTCCAAGTTTCCCAGGACATCTGTTGTGCTGCGGCACTTGTGAAAACCAAATTAAGAAGGGGAGAGGTGGTGAGTGTTCTAAAAACCACATCAGACCAACGTTAACCATACGTTCAAAAGAGTTTGCAGACAACTCATGAGGGCAATAGGGTGGAAGTCCTTAGGGAATGTCCCGAGAGACCCTGGAAACATAACAGGGAGGACGGGTAGGACAACAGCATCGAGCCAGTCCTCAGGTACTGAAGATGACTCTCAGACCCGATTATACAGACTCTGTAAATGCCGAGACATGCATAGAGGGAGATGGCGAAGCATCTCATAATGAATGCCATCGGAACCCACTGCCATAGAACCACAGAGGGACCGGGCAGACTTAAGTTTAGAGAGAGAGAAGGAATCGTTATAGAGAAGGCTGAGATGAGTGCAGAAATCTAAAGGACGAGATTCAAGAACAGGCTTACGAAGAAGGAAAGATTGAGGAAGATGAGAACCAGAGCTAACAGACAAAAAGTGGGAACCCAGTTTGGTCGCAACGTGCAACGGGTCCACCACATGAGTACACGGAGGTGGAGGACCGGCGAGACATCAGAAGCAAACTTACCCACTATCTTACGGATACCCCGCCAGATCTGCAGCAGAGTATTTTCGGACGTAATGGTGGAAACATAAGACCTCCAACACTCACGTTTACCTGTACAGATGGTCCTATGGACCACTGAACTCGCCTTCTGAAACAAAAGACAAAAATCAGCCATCTGCCGGCGGCGGTGTCTCATCCAGGCTGCACGCTTATAGCAGACAGCCCAAGCACAGTCCACATTCCACCAGGGAACGCACTTCCATGTTTCCTGAGAGGTAGAGCGAGGAATAGAGTGGAGGGCAGCATCGAAGACGGTGACATGAAAAAGGACGAGGGAGCGAGGGAGAAGCAAAATGGAGAGGTCGGAGAGAGTAGCACAGAGGGTAAATTGATGCCAGTCAGCCTCGGCAAACCACCACCTAGGGAAGGAGAGGGCAGGGTGAAAAGAAAAAAGGTAACAAGGATGGGGAAATGGTCACTGCCATGGAAGTCATCAAGAACCCGAAATGTGAAATTCAAGTAAAGAGACAACGAGCAAAGAAAAAAATCAAGACAGGAAAGGGTGCAGTCCAAGAGTCCAAATGAGTGGGCTCATCAGAATTCAGAAGAGACAGGGAAGAAGAGAGGACGAACGGTTCGAGAAGGCGATCCCGGCTGTTTGTCAGAACATCACCCCAGAGGGTATGTCAACAACTGAAATCACCCAGCAGGAGCACAGACTCTGGCAAAGAGTCCACTAGGTGTTTAAGATCGGGAAGAGAAAGCGGCACATTTTGGGGGAGATAAATGGAACAAACTGTGTACCATTTACACACAAAGACACAGGCAACAGAACATTGAAGGTGATGGAAAAAGTAAGGGGATGAAGGGAACATCAGAACGAATCAAAAGCAGAAAAGTTATTGGCCCCAGCAAAATCTGAAGGGGGGGGGGGGCAGGGGGAGAGAAAGGAATAATCACGGAAGCGACCAGGATGAGCACCAAGCATCGGCTCCTGGAGACGGACACAAAGGAGCGAAAACTGTGAAATCAAAAGTTGGAATTCATGGAAATTGGCGTAATATCCATGAATATTCCATTGAAGAATAGACATCGACAAAAAGAGAAGGGACAGGAACAGAGAACAATGAAGAAAAAAGGTTAAAAAGGAACACAGCATGTCAAAGAAGTGCAGGATCAGGATCAGCAAAGTCAGGGATAGTGGGCATGGGTAAACTGATTAAAGATGGAGGGAAGGGAGTGGGAGGACAGACCACAGGCAGATGAGCAGGGACCAGAGGAGGAGCCAACCGAGAGGGACTGTCAAGGACAGCAGGAGGGGCAGAAACCAGGGAGCACACCTCAGCAAGGGCAGGAACCGAGAGCGTAGCGGGGGCCAAACAAACCTCCAAAGCAGGAACAGGGGGCTCGACCACCGAAATGGGAGAGGTGGAGCGATAGAGTCAGAGGTAGGGGGGCGAGGATGAAAGTGAAGCTTTCTTACCAGCCGGGGAGGAGGAAGGAGATAAGCCAGGCTTTCGCTTCTAACTCAGAGACAGGTGTTCCAGCAGCAACGTACTGGGCAACAGACTCAAGCGTCTCAACAGAAGAAGAATGAGAGCGAACAGCACGATGATCACTAGGAGAAGGATGGACATCAGCCTGCACAGACAGGCGGCGTGGAGAGCTAAGAGAGAGAGGAGAAGGATGGGAAGGAGGATCAAAGGGAGTTGAGAAAGAAGACACAGGAGACATGACAGACTGGGTAGAAAGAAGGGGAACCCCTGACAGAGAACCAGGAGGGGGACCCTTCGGGTCAGAATGTAAAGGAACAGGGGAACAGGCGGTGGGCGTATCTGGGTCTAAGGCCTGGAAACTTTTGTGAGACTGAGGAAGGTGGGAAGGACGAGGAGAGGAAGAGTGCAACACGTGAGCGTAAGAAACCCCAGTGAAAGGGGGAGGAGGGGGATGGTGAACTTGGCGCCTCGCCTCAGGAAAAGACAAATGTTCCCAGTGCTTCAAGTTGAGGACAGCTGCCTCATGTTTGTAATGGATACACACGCGAGAGAAGGTAGGGTGGGCATCACCGTAATTGAGGCAGCGAGCCTGGGGAGAAGTGCACTCCGACTTAAAGTGACCTTCGTTCCCACACATAGGGCAGACAGAGAGAGAATACTGGAGCATTTGAGGGCACCATGTCTGAACTTCCAGCACTTATTACAAAGCCAAGAAGAGGGTATGTACTCCTGAATGGAGCATCTGGCACCAGCAAGAATAACAGAGGGCGGAAGTGTCCAACCATCAAAGGTAATTTTCACAAGCCGAAGGGACAGACGGCGACGGCCACGAGGGGGTCGTGAACGTGTAAACCTGGAGAACAGAATGGTCTTGGGCCTCGAGGACATGTTTAATATCCTCGTGGCAGTCCTTGAGGTTCCTAATACCGGTTGCAACATGGTGTGGGAGGAGAACAGTGCCAAAACTGGCACTTAACTGAGCATTCTTGGAGACCCGAACAGGGGGGTCACCTCACTGCAGGACAAAGTCGCCAAGTGGACAGCTGCATCCCGAGAAGAAGCAGCAACAACGTGCATACCGAGATGGGTGGGGTTAAAAGTAACAGAGGCATCTACTGAACCAACAAGGTGCCTATGGAGGGAAAAATTGTCAGGAGTAGAATCTAAATGATGGAGGTCAAAGTACTTAGTCCATGTAGCAAGATCTAACAAGGCATGGTATGAATTGGTATGGGAAGGAAGCATGCTAGAGCAGCCATTGCGAGGACAGTGGTGAGAACCCCCTAGAGAGTGAGAGGGGGGTCATAAGGTGCAGTAGTCACAATGAGAGATGGAGTCGTACTAGGGGACGAGGTAGTCACCACAGGGGGCTTGGGGCTCAACCCAACCACAGAAGAGGAAGGGGAGCGGGGGAGTAGTCCAGTCTGGGCCCAATGTAGCGGGGGCTACACAGCCCAGTCTTCCAGCACAGTCCGACTCAGGGGCCTGGTCACCCACCCCCCATGAGCCTGGGAAAGGGAAGTCGTTTCATTATCCATGCAGCAGTCTTTCTAAAAGTTTGGGGCCTGGATCCAAGGGATACCACCTACCAGGGCAGCCAGGGAGGCTGAGCGCGGGCCAGTGCAGGAAGGGTGCATCGTCCCCAGCGGTGCCCCCCCCCCTTTTTAACAAGGAGTCCTACTGCATAGTTCATTCTCCCACACTGGTGCAAAGACCCCACTCCCCCTATTGCCCCAGCCTGGACACCCAGCCATCCACTCAGGGCTACCCCTCCAGCGGGCAGTCCGATGGCTCGCAAGGCCCCTACGTGGTGCCCATCTGCATGTACAACACACAAAGAGGGGACAGGAGAGGGGGCAAAGGCAACCCTCACTAGTCCCAGGGTGGTGTACGTGAGCCCCTCACCGCGACAAGGCGACACCACAGAGGGAAGAGGCGAGAAGAGCAGATGTACTCCTGAATACAGCATCTGGCACCAAGAGTTACGGAAGACGGAAAGGACCTATCAAAAGTGATTTTCATTACACAAAGAGACTGGCCGTGACGACCACGAGGGAGGGCGAGTAACATATTAATATGGAGGATAGAATGGCCTTGGGCCTCAAGGACATGTTTATTATGGTAGTCTTTAAGATCCTTATCACCAGTCGCTACATGGTATGGAAGAGTAACTGTGCCAATTCTGGCATTTATTTAACCAGGCATTTTTTTATATTCGAACCGGTGTCTCCCCAATGCAGGACAACGAGGCTAAGTGGACAGCTGCTTCCCGAGAAGGAGCTGCAACAACACGTGTACCAGTATGGGTGGGGTTAAAAGTGACAAAGGTATCCACCAAATCAACTAGAGTAGGAGTAATTAGGTCAAGCGGAAGAGTAGGTCTGTATATTAAAGAGGAGCTGGAATGCACAGAGCTCCTGAACTTGACCAATGAGGTGGTAGAGGTACTTGGAATCAAGGTAGAGAATATAAATCTAATTATTATTCTAATATACAAACCGCCAGATGCAACAGTTCAGGAATTCACTGAGCAGATCCACAAAATAGAAAATAGCCTTGATAACCTAGCAAACCCAGTACCAGATATTATCTTCCTTGGAGACTTCAATCTACCCAGTTTACAATGGATAATAGTAAACAGTAATACTATAGCATGAAATCAACCTGGAAATAACCAATCACAGGTCAGAGAACTACTGAGATTCTGTGACAAATTCTCACTCAGTCAACAGATTACAGAACCGACTAGGAATGAGAACACGCTGGACCTCATATTCACAAACAATGATGATAGCTAATCAGAGACATTACTGTCTCAGACACTACGTACTCGGACCACAAGCTCATTGAAGTGCAAACTAACATTAATAACGGTAGTAGGCCCAAGAGAAACAACAAGCGAGAAGGGCTATTCAATAAATTAAATTTTAATAATAAAAGGATAGACTCGGAGAAAATAAACAGGGAACTTACAACATTCAATGGGAAAATGTTTAAGTAATAAAAATCCTACACAAGGTCCAACGTAGAAAGAGAACACAGACGACATTACAGAAGAAGAAAAAAGTTAACAGAAATGCTGAAGCAGACACGACTTTCCATACAAAGAAGGAATAATTTAAACAGGGAGATTGAAGAAATCGAACAGACTGAAGCATTCATATCAACTTGACGAAAGGCAACTAAAACAGAAAGCAATTAAAAAAATAAAGAAATACCCAAAATATTTCTTCACATATGCTAAATCAAAAGCAAAAACCACTGCCAGTATTGGACCTATTCGTACTAGTGAAGGTTCATACACTGAGGATGACAAAGAAATTAGTGAAATCCTAAAAAAGCAATATGAGGACATGTTTAGCACCCCGATACACAGCATGAAAGTGGAAGATCCGGACAACTTCTTTACGCGTGATATACAAACCCCTGTAAATATAATTGATATCAACACGAGCGTGGCAGGTTTTGAAAGAGAAATTGACAATATGCCCATGCACTCAGCCCCGGGTTCAGACTCATGGAATTCAATATTTATAATGAAATTCAAAGTGCCAGTAGCACAGGCACTCAGAAAGTAGAGTGTGGAGAAAGTGTGGAGTGTGAATTTTTTAAAAGAAATTAGAACTAGAGACTGCTATGGGGAGTATATCTTCGCCAGCTTCAGAGTCAAGGGTGCCGAGTCTATCCTGTCTGTGGGTGCAGTTTATAGAATTCCCAACACTGATGTGTCTGAATTCAACTCAAACCTTAGAAATCTAATACTTGATAACAGACTGAACAAAAACCACCTAATTATCGCAGGGGACTTTAATATTGACCTCTGCGAGCCAGAACACCCTACTGCTGTTAGCTTCCTCAACTGTATGAATTCCTGCTTCCTCATACCCTTAATCACTAGACCTACTAGAATCACTGATAGCACTGCCACGACTCTAGATCACATCTGGACCAACATAACCTCTCCGCTTACTTCAGGTATAATCACCGATAGCACTACAGACCACTACCCCACATTTCTCTTAACTAACATTAGCACACCACCTCTAGAAACAAGGGAGTTAAGCTTTAGGCTACACAATGAAACTGCTATAAACAATTTTATAACTGCTGCTGATAATGTCAACTGGGAGTCCGAGTTAGGTAACATAGGGGACATCAACCTAGCAGTGCAATCTTTTCTACAAACAACTCTTAGCCTTTATAACACCCACTGTCCTAGGCTTACAAAACAAGTCACAAGCAAAAGGCTTAACAATCCTTGGCTTACAAAGGGAATACTGAAATCCATTAACAAAAAACACGACCTTGAGAAGAAGTATAGGTTAGGAATTGTCTCCAAAGAATTCTCAAAGAATTACTCATTATTGCTATCTAAGATAATTAGACGAGCCAAAACTAAATACTACGAAGATAAATTTACTCAAATAAAGAGCAACATTAAACAAACTTGGAGCACAATTTCACAAATATTGGGATCAAAGAAATCTTTAAATAACAAACCGACTCTCCTGTCTAATAACGATGGTCAGCTTTCAGCCTCTGATTCTGCTATTGAGTTCAATAGGTTCTTCTCTTCCATTGGTTCATCCCTTGCTAATGATATTCCATGTTCCAGTACAGACATTAAGGACTATCTTACAGGTAACTATCCACAGTCTCTGTACCTAAAGCCTATTAATTCCACTGACGTCAATGAGATAATCCTTTCCCTTAAAACCAAGTCTGGTGCCCTTGAGGAGATACCAACTTTAATTTACAAAAAAGCCTCCAGATCTTTAGCCCCTGCTATTGCTTTGCTCTTCAACAAGTCACTTGAACTCCAAACCTTTCCAGATATTCTAAAAAAAGCGAGAGTAACGCCTGTCCACAAATGTGGTGACCCCACAGATGTTAACAACTACAGACCTATATCAATCCTGCCAAACTTGTCAAAAATTTTTGAAAAACTTATATATAAGCAGCTTTACTCATATCTAGCCAAACTCAATATACTTAGCCCTTGCCAATATGGCTTCAGACCCAAAAAAAAGCACTAACGATGCACTTATTAGTATGCTTAACTCGATTCATACAGCTCTTGATAAAAAGGAGTTCCCTGTTGGGTTATTTGTGGACCTGCGTAAAGCTTTTGATACTGTCAACCACCATAACCTTCTTCTTAAATTACATCATTATGGAGTCAGAGGACACTCCCTACAATACCTCGAGTCCTACCTTACTGACAGGGTCCAATATGTTTCTGTGAATAATACAATTTCTCCCACCCTACCCATCAACATTGGTGTTCCTCAGGGCAGCATACTTGGCCCTCTCCTCTTTCTCATCTACATTAATGACCTTCCAAATGCCTCCCAACACCTCAAACCAATTCTATTTGCTGACGACACAACCTTCATTTACTCCAGTCCTGACCCTCTTGCTCTAAATGCCACAGTAAATACTGAGCTAAATAAAGTCCATCTTTGGCTAACTGCCAACAAACTCACCCTTAACATTGACAAAACTTTCTATATTCTGTTTGGCAATAAATCCTCTAATCAAATAAATCTCAAAATTAACAATACCCAAATTTGTAACAAATTAGATGGCAAATTCCTTGGCATTCTCATTGACCACAAGCTGAATTTCCAGGGACACATTCTAAATATATCAAAAAAAGTTTCAAAAACTGTGGGCATTCTTTCTAAGATCAGATATTATGTACCACGCCCTGCCCTGGTGACTCTCTATTACTCCCTTATCTATCCTTATCTCAACTATGGTATTTCTGCTTGGGGTTCTACTACCCAAAATCACTTACGTCCTCTAATTACCCAACACAAAGCTGCTATTAGAACAATATCCAACTCTGGCCCCAGACATCACTCGGTACCCCTACTCAAATCTCTGAATATGTTAGATATTAAGTCACTGCACATTCTCTCATGTGTATTATACATATATAAAACGCTAAACTATAAAGCCAATCCTGATCTTAAAAGCTTCATAGAAGGTTGTAACAGAACCCATGAGCACCACACCAGAAATAAATACAGTTTTGATATTCCTAGAGTACGTCTTAATCAAACTAGAAATGCTCTGCAAATCAAGGGGCCCAGAATGTGGAATGACCTTCCCAACCATGTTAAAGACTGTACCTCTCTCAACCAGTTTAAGATAAAAACTAAACACTACCTAATAAATTCCTTGTAATCTACCTCACTCCTCTATTGTCAACCCATGTCTGTTATTTTTTTTTTTTTTTTTTTTAATCAACACTGTTTGTCAACCTATTGTATTTGTGCTGCTTTTTCAGTCATGTTCCCCCTTTTTTTATCTTTATTTGTATTTGTTCTCAACACTTTTTATTCTTTATGCTCAATTAGTATTAAGTTCTAGATATTAATGTTTTTCTTGCCCGAAACGCATTGCGTAATAGCGGCTTTAGGCATTGTATGTACTAGCTCTATCTATATATCAATCCATTAATGTAACATCACTTGTATGTATATACCTTACCTGAATAAACATGTGAATCTGAATCTAAACATCTGAATCTAAAGAGCTTGGACACGGGGGAGATACCAGATGTGCTTAAAGCAGCAGACATAGCCCCTCCACACAAGGGAGGTAGCAAAGCATTGGCAAAGAATTATAGACCAGTTGCACTTACGTCCCACATAATAAAATTACTGTATTTAAGAGAGTGATCAGGAGTCAGGTCACTAGTTTCATGGAGACCAATGACCTCCACAATCCAGGCCAACATGGATTTAGAGCAGGAAGATCATGCTTCTCACAGATACTTGACCATTACGACAAAATCACTGAGGCATTAGAAGAAAAACAGAGTTCAGATGCAGTATACATGGATTCGCAAAGGCATTCGATAAATGTGACCATGAAGTGATAGCACACAAAAGGAGGTCAATGGGAATAACTGGTAAAGTAGGACGCTGGATACTCAGTTTTCTGTCGAATAGACCAGAGAGAGTAACAGTTAACATATAAAATCGAGTCCAAGAGCAGTTAAAAGCTGCAGTATCTCAAGGTACAGTCCTTGCACCACTGCTTTTCCTTATTCTCATATCAGATATAGACTCAAATACAAGGCTCAGCTTTGTATCATCCTTTGCAGATGACACAAAAATCAGCATGAAAATTACCTCTGCTGAAGATATTGAAAAACTACAAGCAGATATTAATAAAGTTTTCGACTGGGCTACAGAAAATAACGTGATGTTTAACAGCGATAAATTCCAGGTACTAAGATACAGTAAAATTGAGAACCTTAAACTTAATATAGGGTACAAAACACAATCTAATTTGCCCATAGTAGGAAAGAAACATAAAGGATTTGGGAATAATGATGTCTGATGACCTAAATTTTAGGGAGCATAACCAAGCAAATATTGCGGTAGCCAGGAAAATGATAGGATAGATTACGAGAACTTTCAAATCCAGGGATCCCATCACAATGGTTGTACTCTTCAAATCACTTGTGCTGTCCCATCTTGAGTACTGCTCAGTACTCACTTCCCCATTTAGAGCAGGAGAGATTGCTGAAATAGAGTACAGAAAACATATACGGGATACATGAACGAGATAAAGCATCTAAATTATTGGGAACGTCTCAAAGCTCTCCGAATGTACTCACTAGAAAGACGATGGGAGAAATATCAAATAATATACAAGTGGGAAAATACTGGAGGGCCAGGTCCCAAATCTGCACAGTAAAATAACAACATACTGGAGTGAACAATATGGTAGAAAATGCAGAGTACTGTACAACCAGTGAAGAGTAGGGGTGCCATAGGCACAAATAGAGAGAACTATATAAACATCAGAGGTCCATGGTTGTTCAACATCCTCCCAGCGAGCATAAGAAATATTGCCGGAACAACCGTGGACATCTTCAAGAGGAAACTAGATAGTTTCCTCCAACGAGTGCCGGACCAACCGGGCTGCGATGGGTATGTGGGCCTGTGGGCTGCTGCAAGCAACAGCCTAGTGGACCAAACTCTCACAAGTCAAACCTGGCCTCGGGCCGGGCTTGGGGAGTAGAATAACCCCCAGAACCCCATCAACCAGGTATCAACTAGGTGTTTATGGATGAATAAATCATCAGGACGAGTAGAATTAACATGACCGAGATTAAAATACTTAGTCCATGTAGCAGGACCAAACAAAGCTTGGAAGGTATTAGAACCGGAAGGAATCGTGTGAGTGTGACTGCGGAGAGGACGGCACCGAGCACCCCCAGTAAGAGGGGGGGGGGGGGGTAAAAGGCGCAGTTGTTACAATGAGAGATAAAGCCACTCCATGTGATGAGGTGGTCATTACTGGGGGCTTGGGGCTCAACCCAGCCACAGAGGTAGAAGGGGAGCAGAGAGGGGTAGTTGGGACCTTGTAGACCAACCTCTCACAAGTCAAGCCTGGCCTTGGGTCGGGCTTGGGGACTTGGTGAACTACCAAACCACCATCAAGTGGGTATCAAGCAGGGAAAGTCCGGACCTGCTTGGTCTGGGACCAAAGTAGCAGGGGGCTACAGAGCCCGGCTTTCCATCACAGTCCGACTCGGGGGCCTGGTCTCCCACCCCACGTCTGAGAAGTTAACAATAAGGGTCAGATATCAGCATGTAAATGAACAGGTAATCATTTCATCAACAAACAAGCCCCCATACCCACCATGGCGCCACAATTAGAGGATAGAACACCCGATAAGACGTGGGCTCCCCCCAGGGGTGCATCGTGGATATATGCCCTGCAATCACCACTTTAAGAACCATCAGTCCGTCAAGGTTGGGCTCAGCAATGAAGGAAAAGAGTGACAATAAAAGTGTCCCTTTGCTCAACAATTTCGGGTACCACAGTTTTACGGGCGAGAGACTGTGCCTCACCTAACACCCAGTGTCAAAACAGAAGACGACATCTAAAAGAATGATCAAGAATAGCAAAAAGTCGCCAGGAAATAGCAATTAAAAAGGAGAATTGGGAAGGAAAAATTAAACTTAGTAGGAAAAAGCATTCAGCACAATTTGTGAAGAAGGCAGCAGGAGTATAAGGCTTCAAAAGGACTGAGGACACTTTCCCATGGAACATCACACTCTAGCATCCACCAACCAAGCCCCCTCAAAATGGAAATGGGCTGGAAACGGAGGGAAGAGATGAAAAAGACGAGAGGGCAAAGAATACTGCCCGGTGGGACACCAGTGTTAATGGGTAGAGTGGGAAAATTGGAATCATTCACAGAGATATACTGGAGTCTGTCACTGAGGTAAGATTGTAGGTATTGGAGGGAGTGACTTCTTACTCCGTAATGTTGCAATTTAAGAAAGTTTTTGTGTTTACAGTGTCAAAAAGTCTTATGTAGGTCAACAAATAAATGAATAAGGTACTCATTTTTTCCAAGAGCTGCATATATGAAATTAATCAAACTAACCAGGCATGATTGGTCCTTTTTTGGGCCTGAAGCCATTATGGCAAGAACTTAATATAAACAGGAGTAAGGCTGCATGTAAATTAAGTCTTTAAAATATTTTAGACAAAATCGGCAGAATTGATATTGGTCTATAATTGTTGACTTCAGTGAGATTGCTGCTTTTATGGACTAGGGTTACTCTTGTTTTTTTTCTCAAAATATCAGGAAAGGTTTAGAGTTCAAATAATTTGTTGTAGAGCAATGCAATGGCTGGAGCTAAAAATCTACAGGCTTTATTTGTAAATTAGGGTTGGTATCTCAACATACAGTATCTATGCATGTGGTTCATTCATCCACTGCAAATTACCTCAAGCCAATCATCACCCAAGGAAAATCTGCTATCAGAACAATAAAACTGTCTTCAAACAACACCAAACCTCTGTTTAAATCCCTGAACATGCTACATATACACTCGCTGTACACATTCTCTTGTGCTATTTACAATACAAAACCTCGTTCCTAAAATCAACCTAAAATAAACCCACATTCAACACATAACTAAGAAAGTCTCTAAGACAGTTAGTATACTCTCCAAAATCAGATATTATGTTCCTAACTCTGCTCTCCTCTCACTATATTATGCACTAATCTACCCCTATCTTAATTATGGTATCTGTACATGGGGGTCTACCACTGCAAACTACCTTAAGCCCATCATCACACAGCAAAAATCTGCTATCAGAATAATAACTAACTCTGCTTTCAGACAACACTCAGCTCCCTTGTTTAAATCCCTAAACTTGCTAAATATTAACTCCCTCCACACATTCTCTTGTGTCAACTACAGTTACAAAACCCTGTTCTTAAATGCAAACCATGCTCTGAAACTCTCCCTGGACAGATGTAATAGGACCCATTATCACCACACCAGAAATAAATATCTCTTTGATATCCCCAGGGTCAAACTTAATCTGTGTAAACACTCTATGCAAATTAGGGACCTAGTCTATGGAACTCACTCCCTAGTGAATTGAAAAACTGTAAAACTTTTGCCTTATTTAAAAGCAAAACCAAAAAGTACCTAACTTCATCTTCTTAAGTTTCCTACACTGATCTTTAAATTTGCTCTGTACCTAGTGTTACCCAATCTCCTAATTTTTATGTAATATCAAACAACCTTATCATTGTGTTCATTGCTGTCTTCTTGTATGTGCTAGCCATATGCTGTATTGTGACTACCAATTTTTGTCAACTACCATTCAAGCTGTCATTGCAATCAATCTTATATTGTTTCTGCTGTATTGTGCCTACCAATTTTTGTCAACTACCATTCAAGCTGTCATTGCAATCAATCTTAGCTACCTATGTGCTTTAATATACTGTACCTACAATTTTCTCTCATCTTTTTTTTTCATTTCATGTAACTGTTATCATTTTTTTGTCTATAAATTTTGCAAGTATTTACCTCCTTAAAATTTTCTTAGATTAAGGACCTGCCCGAAACGCTGCGCGTGCTAGTGGCTTTACAAGACTGTAATTACCATATTTGTATCCTCACATTCCTTATGTACATTCTTGTATATGCATAAATAAATAAATAAATAAATAAATAAATAAATAAATAAATAAATAAATAAATAAATAAATAAATAAATGCTAACCCTGATCTGAAACTCTCTATTGATAGATGTAATAGAACCCACAAGCACCACAACATAAATAAATATCTCTTTGATATAAATTTTTTATATAAACTGAGTCATGCTAATATAATTGCCAATCAGGCTAATATAACTTTGAATCAGGCATTTTCACCAACAGGGTTATTCATCAATGGAACTGCCTATCCACCAAAGCCATAACTGGCAAAACTGTGCAGAATTTCAAAATATACCTGGAAAAAATCATGAAGGCAAATGGTTGGGAGGGAACCTTCAACAAGCCGACGACTTCCTGTTCTCATCGAGGCCACTCGGGTTAGTGGCCCTCTGGTAAATCAGGTAAAATATTATTCCCAGACAATTACAGTACAGTATAACTGATAAAGTTAGGCTAGAGAAATAAATTTCTGGTAAATTTAGAGTGATAAATTTTTAGAGTAATATAAATTTAAATTTCATATTAACTTGACTGATAGCTATAAATGCCAATCAGCCTTCAATATACTCTTCGGTGAAATATTTATAATCAAGAATAGAACTCATAAATAGGCCTAAACAAAAAATGAAAAATGGACATCAGTTTGCATATGAATCTGATGAGAAAATTCCTTGATTAATATACATTTCCTTACCAATCAAATGGTCTCACCTTAAGTACATCTCAGATTGTCTTCTTCACCAACTCCAATGCTAAATAAAAAAAAAAATATATTACAACAAAAATGTCCATAACTTAGCTACAGAGTATATTACATTTTAAATAAATTTCCATAGAAAACAAAAAAAGGAAGCACATTATTTACATAAATATGAAGAAAAACATTTAAATCCTTGTTTTACCTTTGCTAAATTAAAGAGATATTTCTATACTTATAAGTAATTTTGAGTTTTCCTAGCGACAGCTTCTCTAGTTCTTGCTTGGTCATCTAAGTTTCATAAAAGAACAATATAATAAAATATCTTCAGATCTTTACCTTTCATTGTGAAGTGTATTTCTCAAACGAAATATAATTACCTCTGAAGAACATCCAACTGACATTGTGATAGCACACTGTTAGATTAAAGGTAAGTTAATATACCATTATGTGCCTCATTATCCTTCAACATTCTCTTAATTATCTTCCACACTCAAAGTGTTTAGCCTATTATCTGCATGTATCATCTTGTGCCTCTTCATATGTCCAGGACGACTGAATCCTTTCCCACACACTGGACATTCATGTGGTTTGTCACCTGAATGCACTAACATGTGCTGTATTATAGTTCCACGTAATCTAAATTTTTTGCCACACTCGGCACATTGAAAAGGTCTCTCATCCGCATGCACCTTCATGTGAGTCTTCATACTTCCACGATGGCTGAATCTCTTCCCACACTCTGGACATTCATGTGGTTTGTCACCTGAATGCACTAACATGTGCCTTATTATAGTTCCACGTTCTCTAAACTTTTTGCCACACTCGGCACATTGAAAAGGTCTCTCATCCGCATGCACCTTCATGTGAGTCTTCATATGTCCACGCTCACTGAATCTCTTCCCACACTCTGGACACTTGTGAGGTTTGTCACCTGAATGCACTAGCATGTGACGCTTCATATTTCCATGACTGGTGAATACCTTCTGACACTGTGGACACTGGTGAGTCTTCATCTTCTCTATGACAGGTGCAGTTTGTGTGAAGGTTTTCTCCCCCGGATGTTGGGAGAAGCGTCAAGGCTTGAGTGTTGTTTCTTGGAGTTAGACTTGATGTGAGCACTTGGCGGTCAATGGTGGTGCTTTTTCTTTATGATAGGTGCAGTTTGTGTCAAGGTTTTCCCTTAATGCTCGTGCTGGACATCCCCGGCTGTGGCGCTGCTAAAATGGCGGCGGTTGTTTACCCTCTCATCACCTAAGCGTTCCAATGTTTTGGTCTGGTTCCACATATTATTTTTCCAACCTCTTATTTTTGTTTATATCTAGTCATTTGAAATTAACACTTGTATTTATTCTCATGTTTTTGAATCAAAGAATGTACTTGGAATTGTTTCTTTAAACATAAGACCACACGATTATACTTTTTGAAGGAAACAGCTCTCCCACAGGGATACAAGATACGCCTTACATTGACAACACTAATTTTTTTGCCATTTCGGAAACCAGTTTTGGACGTTTCGCTTATTTATTTTATTTATTATTTTATTTATGCATATACAAGAATGTACATAAGGAATGTGAGGATACAAATATGGTAATTACAGTCTTGTAAAGCCACTAGCACGCGCAGCGTTTCGGGCAGGTCCTTAATCTAAGAAAATTTTAAGGAGGTAAATACTTGCAAAATTTATAGACAAAATAATGATAACAGTTACATGAAATGAAAAAAAGATGAGAGAAAATTGTAGTTACAGTATATTAAAGCACATAGCTAAGATTGATTGCAATGACAGCTTGAATGGTAGTTGACAAAAATTGGTAGGCACAATACAGCAGAAACAATATAAGATTGATTGCAATGACAGCTTGAATGGTAGTTGACAAAAATTGGTAGTCACAATACAGCATATGGCTAGCACATAAAAGAAGACAGCAATGAACACAATGATAAGGTTGTTTGATATTACATAAAAATTAGGAGATTGGTAACACTAGGTACAGAGCAAATTTAAAGATCAGTGTAGGAAACTAAGAAGATGAAGTAAGGTACTTTTTGGTTTTGCTTTCAAATAAGGCAAAAGTTTTACAGTTTTTCAATTCACTAGGGAGTGAGTTCCATAGACTAGGTCCCTTAATTTGCATAGAGTGTTTACACAGATTAAATTTGACCCTGGGGATATCAAAGAGATATTTGTTTCTGGTGTGGTGATAATGGGTCCTATTACATCTGTCCAGGGAGAGTTTCAGAGCATGGTTTGCATTTAAGAACAGGGTTTTGTAAATGTAGTTGACACAAGAGAATAATAATAATATAATAATAATAATAATAATAATAATAATAATAATAATAATAATTTTTATTTAGGCAAAGGTACATACATAAAGAGATTTTACAAAGTTTGTTGGCTTTATAGATAGAGCTAGTACATACAATGCCTAAAGCCACTATTACGCAAAGCGTTTCGGGCAGGAAAAAACACTACTGACTAAAGCTTAAAACTAATGGGTAAAAAGAAAAAAAATGCGTTGAGTACAAATAAAAATAGAGGTAAAAGAGGGGGGGAACATTGTTGAAAAAACAGCACAAATACAATTATAAATTATTACAGAAAATTACATTAAAACAGCGTTGATTTGTAAAACAAAAAAAGAAAACAAAAAACATACATGGGTTGACAATAGAAGGGTAAGGTAGGTTACATGGAATTTATTAGGTATAGCTTCGTTTTTAACTTAAACTGGTTGAGAGAGGTACTGTCTTTAACATGGTTGGGAAGGTCATTCCACATCCTGGGCCCCTTGATTTGTAGAGCATTTCTGGTTTGATTAAGTCGTACTCTAGGAATATCAAAACTGTATTTATTTCTGGTGTGGTGCTCATGGGTTCTGTTACAACCTTCTATGAAGCTTTTGAGATCAGGATTGGCATTACAATTTAGCGTTTTGTATATGTATAATACACATGAGTGAATGTGCAGTGACTTAATGTCTAACATATTCAGAGATTTGAGTAGGGGTACCGAGTGATGTCTGGGGCCAGAGTTGGATATTGTCCTAATAGCAGCTTTGTGTTGAGTAATTAGAGGATATAAGTGATTTTGGGTAGTAGAGCCCCAAGCACAAATACCATAGTTGAGATATGGATAGATAAGGGAGTAATAGAGAGTCACCAGGGCAGGGCGTGGTACATAATATCTGATCTTAGAAAGAATGCCCACAGTTTTTGAAACTTTTTTTGATATGTTTAGAATGTGTCCCTGGAAATTCAGCTTGTGGTCAATGAGAATGCCAAGGAATTTGCCATCTAATTTGTTACAAATTTGGGTATTGTTTATTTTGAGATTTATTTGATTAGAGGATTTATTGCCAAACAGAATATAGAAAGTTTTGTCAATGTTAAGGGTGAGTTTGTTGGCAGTTAGCCACAGATGGACTTTATTTAGCTCAGTATTTACTGTGGCATTTAGAGCAAGGGGATCAGGACTGGAGTAAATGAAGGTTGTGTCGTCAGCAAATAGGATTGGTTTGAGGTGTTGGGAGGCATTTGGAAGGTCATTAATGTAGATGAGAAAGAGGAGAGGGCCAAGTATGCTGCCCTGGGGAACACCAATGTTGATGGGTAGGGTAGGTGGAGGGAGTTAATATTTAGCAAGTTTAGGGATTTAAACAAAGGAGCTGAGTGTTGTCTGAAAGCAGAGTTAGTTATTATTCTGATAGCAGATTTTTGCTGTGTGATGATGGGCTTAAGGTGGCTTGCAGTGGTAGACCCCCATGCACAGATACCATAATTAAGATAGGGGTAGATTAGTGCATAATATAGTGAGAGGAGAGCTTATGTGTACGTGTTCAATATTAAATCGACTATATAATGCTATTAATAATTAAATTATTGTAAATTAAATTATTTATTATAAATAAATACTTAAAAAATGTATTTTGTATGTTGTATTAAAAATTTAAAATACGGATGTACAAGTTCAAGTATGTTTATTGAGATAAGAAAGAAATACAACTCAATGGGATAGAGTAGCTTAGGCTATTTCTACCCCCCTCTACCTCAAGTCCCTCAAGGGGCGCACAAATTCAGTGAGTACAAATAGACAATTAACATTACAAGAATCCCATTTAACATTGCAGGTTAATATAGTAAGTACAGCATATAATTGTTACACTCTTGGGGCAAAATTCTTGTAGCTCCTAAGTATACTGTCTATCATACCATTATCACACATCCAAACAATTTGATGTGGTACACTACTTATTTCTTTATTTCTATAGTTATCAATAAGTTGACACTCTAATACATAATGTTCTAAGGTGTGGGCGTGCGGCATACTACATAATTTACACTCCTTATCTTTTTCACTGACATCAACACCGTATTGGACATATATTTGTATCTTAATCTTAATCTCATGTAAATTGAATCCTTCCAAGTAGACTTTCCTTTACAATACAATACAATACAATACAATTTTATTTAGGTAAGGTACATACATACAATAAATATTTACAAGGATTGTTTGACTTATAGGTAGAGCTAGTACATACAATGCCTAAAGCCACTATTACGCAAAGCGTTTCGGGCATGATAAACTTAAATGACAAGCTTAATACTAATTGAGCATAATGAGTAGAATGAAAACAAGAAATGAAAACATAGATGAAAAAGCAGCACAAATACAATTATGTCGACAAACAGCGCTCTTTAAAGAAAAAAACAGACATTGGTTGACAATAGAAGGGTAAGGTAGGTTACAGGGAATTTATTAGGTATAGCTTCGCTTTTAACTTAAACTGGTTGAGAGAGGTACAGTCTTTAACATGGTTGGGAAGGTCATTCCACATTCTGGGCCCCTTGATTTGTAGAGCATTTCTAGTTTGATTAAGTCGTACTCTAGGAATATCAAAACAGTATTTATTTCTGGTGTGATGCTCATGGGTTCTGATACAACCTTCTATGAAGCTTTTGAGATCAGGATTGGCATTATAGTTTAGCGTTTTATATATGTATAATACACATGAGAGAATGTGCAGTGACTTAATGTCTAACATATTCAGAGATTTAAGTAGGGGTACCGAGTGATGTCTGGGGCCAGAATTGGATATTGTCCTAATAGCAGCTTTGTGTTGAGTAATTAGAGGACGTAAGTGATTTTGGGTAGTAGAGCCCCAAGCACAAATACCATAGTGTAGATATGGATAGATAAGGGAGTAATAGAGAGTCACCAGGGCAGGGCGTGTACAAGATAAAAACTAAACACTACCTAATAAATTCCCTGTAATCTACCTCACTCCTCTATTGTCAACCCATGTCTGTTATTTTCTTTTTTTTTTTTTTTTAATCAACACTGTTTGTCAACCTATTGTATTTGTGCTGCTTTTTCAGTCATGTTCCCCCTTTTTTTATCTTTATTTGTATTTGTTCTCAACACTTTTTATTCTTTATGCTCAATTAGTATTAAGTTCTAGATATTAATGTTTTTCTTGCCCGAAACGCATTGCGTAATAGTGGCTTTAGGCATTGTATGTACTAGCTCTATCTATATATCAATCCATTAATGTAACATCACTTGTATGTATATACCTTACCTGAATAAACATCTGAATCTGAATCTGTCTGAATCTGACATAATATCTGATCTTAGAAAGAATGGCCACAGTTTTTGAAACTTTTTTTGATATGTTTAGACTGTGTCCCTGGAAATTAAGCTTGTGGTCAATGAGAATGCCAAGGAATTTGCCATCTAATTTGTTACAAATTTGGGTATTGTTTATTTTGAGATTTATTTGATTAGAGGATTTATTGCCAAACAGAATATAAAAGGTTTTGTCAATGTTAAGGGTGAGTTTGTTGGCAGTTAGCCACAGATGGACTTGACAGATGGACTTACCATAGGTGAAGGACGAGTTTGTATTTATTACTGAATAATTCTTAAGTGTGTTACTATACTGTCCACCATTGCCATTCTCTTCATCATTTCTTCACCCTCTTGGATCATCTTGATTCATGTTTTTATTTGTTTCAAGGTTAACTGACATACAACGGATACAAGACACTCCGTACATTGACAACATCGCACACTAATATTTTTACCACTTCGGACACCAGCTTTCGACGTTTCGCATATGTGTACGTGTTCCATATTAAAACGACAATATAATGCTATTAACAATTAAAATCTTCTATTTAACAGGCATATAGTTATTAAATGAAGTTTAGTGATGTAATAGACATAATCCGGAGTTGGTAAGGACGCCGCCCGCCAGCGTAAACACAACACACCCGAATGCCCACAAACACGATACAACGCACAAAACACAACACTTCTGTCAGTTTTTGGATAAACTCCTTTTATATTTATTATGTGAGAGTTATACATGTATAAAATGATAACTATTATAGGTAAGCGCCTAATATTTAATATTAATCAATAAAAAATAAGTCAGAAGCCACACGCCTGTCTGTACGTGTCTTTTGTGTAAAAGTATTTTGGGCGCTCATGTACTTGTGCGCTAGCTGGCGTTCACAACTGTTCTCGCCTACAAGCATTAAAATTAAACAAACGAATTTGTTTTTTCATTTATATACAAGAAGAGAAGGCTACCCTTGAGTCTGTAATATTCATCTGATCACTGGTCTCCCATTTGGTCCTCATTGCTTTATCTTACTATTATTGAATGTCAATAACCGTATTATGCAATTTCAATTTCTTCAATTTCAATTTATTATGCACCCCATACCCATCCCGTGGGCGGTGGTGTAAAGGATTACAGAGGCACATACTCGGTTCAGGAACTGAACCCTCTAGTTCGTTTAGCTAATCAAATAACAATGTTTGACGCTAGTTACAAAATTATTAATGTTGTATACACATGTACACACACTCATACATACATGTACATATATATATATATATATATATATATATATATATATATATATATATATATATATTTATATATATATATATATATATATATATATATATATATATATATATATATATATATATATATATATATATATAATAGTGGCTTTAGGCATTGTATGTACTAGCTCTCTATAAAGCCAACAAACTTTGTAAAATCTCTTTATGTATGTACCTTTACCTAAATAAAAATTATTATTATTATTATTATTATTATTATATATATACATATACATATATACATACACATACATATTTAATCACCTACACAAATACACACATCAATAATCTTTGTGTCACAGGTGATCAACAAGAGGCTCACAACAGTCACTATAAAAGGCACTTTACATCTATAGTTAGTGAGTCACACAGTTACTAGTCTTGCTGCACACCCACCCAACTGGGCGGCAGCTTTACAGTCATGTGCTCCACACCCACCCAACTGGGCGGAAGCTTTACAGTCATGTGCTCCACACCCACCCAACTGGGCGGAAGCTTTACAGTCATGTGCTCCACACCCACCCAACTGGGCGGCAGCTTTACAGTCATGTGCATGCATTACCTACAGTAAGCAAGTTTCGGATACTTCGCTAAGATTTCGGGCAGCACATCATTATGAATGAAGTACTTACACATTTCATTATGCAACTTTAATAAAGTTGTCCATCAGCATTTTGTGGTGTTCAGCTACCCTTATCTTCTGTATGTTCCTCACATTACCAGTATACACAAACATTGACATGTAGGGATATAGACTCTCAGGTAAGTTAGTAATTTAAATGCACAGTAGCAGTCCTAGGCGTTTAATCCCCGACCGCCGTCCAAGTGGTTTGGCACCATTCCTCCCCATCCCATCCCAAATCCTTATCCTGATCCCTTCCCAGTGTTAAATAGTTGTAATGAACAGGCACTATATATATATATATATATATATATATATATATATATATATATATATATATATATATATATATATATATATATATATATATATATATATATATATATATATATATATATATATATATATATATGTACAACTTTAGAACACTTTCCCACCAGGAGACTCGAACCCTAGCCAGCACAGAAGCCTTCCAGCAACTGGCATAACAGGTACGCCTTAACCCTCTCCACCACCTGCTCAGACCCTTAAAAGAGATGGTAATTTCGGAGTATTTAAATACACCAAAGATCAACACCTCCCAAGAGCACTAGAGCAAGTGAGGGGTCATTTAGACGTTAATTTCATCAAGTCCCTGTTAATATGGGAAGACACAGTGTCTATGCTTAAGGCACAACTCTCCTAAACACGAGAGTGAAGTATA
Organism: Procambarus clarkii; assembly: GCF_040958095.1. Classification (NCBI taxonomy): domain Eukaryota; kingdom Metazoa; phylum Arthropoda; class Malacostraca; order Decapoda; family Cambaridae; genus Procambarus; species Procambarus clarkii. The sequence goes on along the minus strand of NC_091204.1, from coordinate 35,037,778 downwards.
CAACTTTAGAACACTTTCCCACCAGGAGACTCGAACCCTAGCCAGCACAGAAGCCTTCCAGCAACTGGCATAACAGGTACGCCTTAACCCTCTCCACCACCTGCTCAGACCCTTAAAAGAGATGGTAATTTCGGAGTATTTAAATACACCAAAGATCAACACCTCCCAAGAGCACTAGAGCAAGTGAGGGGTCATTTAGACGTTAATTTCATCAAGTCCCTGTTAATATGGGAAGACACAGTGTCTATGCTTAAGGCACAACTCTCCTAAACACGAGAGTGAAGTATACAACTTTAGAACACTTTCCCACCAGGAGACTCGAACCCTAGCCAGCACAGAAGCCTTCCAGCAACTGGCATAACAGGTACGCCTTAACCCTCTCCACCACCTGCTCAGACCCTTAAAAGAGATGGTAATTTTGGAGTATTTAAATACACCAAAGATCAACACCTCCCAAGAGCACTAGAGCAAGTGAGGGGTCATTTAGACGTTAATTTCATCAAGTCCCTGTTAATATGGGAAGACACAGTGTCTATGCTTAAGGCACAACTCTCCTAAACACGAGAGTGAAGTATACAACTTTAGAACACTTTCCCACCAGGAGACTCGAACCCTAGCCAGCACAGAAGCCTTCCAGCAACTGGCATAACAGGTACGCCTTAACCCTCTCCACCACCTGCTCAGACCCTTAAAAGAGATGGTAATTTCGGAGTATTTAAATACACCAAAGATCAACACCTCCCAAGAGCACTAGAGCAAGTGAGGGGTCATTTAGACGTTAATTTCATCAAGTCCCTGTTAATATGGGAAGACACAGTGTCTATGCTTAAGGCACAACTCTCCTAAACACGAGAGTGAAGTATACAACTTTAGAACACTTTCCCACCAGGAGACTCGAACCCTAGCCAGCACAGAAGCCTTCCAGCAACTGGCATAACAGGTACGCCTTAACCCTCTCCACCACCTGCTCAGACCCTTAAAAGAGATGGTAATTTCGGAGTATTTAAATACACCAAAGATCAACACCTCCCAAGAGCACTAGAGCAAGTGAGGGGTCATTTAGACGTTAATTTCATCAAGTCCCTGTTAATATGGGAAGACACAGTGTCTATGCTTAAGGCACAACTCTCCTAAACACGAGAGTGAAGTATACAACTTTAGAACACTTTCCCACCAGGAGACTCGAACCCTAGCCAGCACAGAAGCCTTCCAGCAACTGGCATAACAGGTACGCCTTAACCCTCTCCACCACCTGCTCAGACCCTTAAAAGAGATGGTAATTTCGGAGTATTTAAATACACCAAAGATCAACACCTCCCAAGAGCACTAGAGCAAGTGAGGGGTCATTTAGACGTTAATTTCATCAAGTCCCTGTTAATATGGGAAGACACAGTGTCTATGCTTAAGGCACAACTCTCCTAAACACGAGAGTGAAGTATACAACTTTAGAACACTTTCCCACCAGGAGACTCGAACCCTAGCCAACGTCTAAATGACCCCTCACTTAAATGACCCTTAACGTCTAAATGACCCCTCACTTGCTCTAGTGCTCTTGGGAGGTGTTGATCTTTGGTGTATTTAAATACTCCGAAATTACCATCTCTTTTAAGGGTCTGAGCAGGTGGTGGAGAGGGTTAAGGCGTACCTGTTATGCCAGTTGCTGGAAGGCTTCTGTGCTGGCTAGGGTTCGAGTCTCCTGGTGGGAAAGTGTTCTAAAGTTGTATACTTCACTCTCGTGTTTAGGAGAGTTGTGCCTTAAGCATAGACACTGTGTCTTCCCATATTAACAGGGACTTGATGAAATTAACGTCTAAATGACCCCTCACTTGCTCTAGTGCTCTTGGGAGGTGTTGATCTTTGGTGTATTTAAATACTCCGAAATTACCATCTCTTTTAAGGGTCTGAGCAGGTGGTGGAGAGGGTTAAGGCGTACCTGTTATGCCAGTTGCTGGAAGGCTTCTGTGCTGGCTAGGGTTCGAGTCTCCTGGTGGGAAAGTGTTCTAAAGTTGTATACTTCACTCTCGTGTTTAGGAGAGTTGTGCCTTAAGCATAGACACTGTGTCTTCCCATATTAACAGGGACTTGATGAAATTAACGTCTAAATGACCCCTCACTTGCTCTAGTGCTCTTGGGAGGTGTTGATCTTTGGTGTATTTAAATACTCCGAAATTACCATCTCTTTTAAGGGTCTGAGCAGGTGGTGGAGAGGGTTAAGGCGTACCTGTTATGCCAGTTGCTGGAAGGCTTCTGTGCTGGCTAGGGTTCGAGTCTCCTGGTGGGAAAGTGTTCTAAAGTTGTATACTTCACTCTCGTGTTTAGGAGAGTTGTGCCTTATATATATATATATATATATATATATATATATATATATATATATATATATATATATATATATATATATATATATATATATATATATATATATATATATATATATATATATATATATATATATATATATATATATATATATATATATATATATATAATTATACCAGTATAATCTAATAATATATACTGGTCTAATAAAATAATTAGACCAGTTAATACTCTCACTCGTTGTGTTAGGATATGTTAGCTTGATAAAACTGACTGTTCATTGTTGAGAAATGTGTTAACAAACAATATATCTGACTTTATCAAGACTGTAGCTTGCTTAGCAAAAGGAACTTTTTTTAAATTTGGGTTCAGTTTAACTACCGCTCGATGGATGAGTAATTGGGGCATAATAAAGGAACTAAGCTGATAAAATGAAAGATGGGAAAACAACATTAGAGAGATAAACTCGAGAGACGTTTTCATGTTAACCCGAAAAATTTTTGAGGAGCAAGACGGACTGCGGGTCAGGCAATTGGTCTTCATGCTATCGTGATGGGGGATCAGCCATTACACGTGTTAATGACTCTTGTATAGTTGTGTAGTTAAGGACAACAGGGTAAAGGGGTAATGGGCATTGTGGTTGACTGTTCTACCTGGGAATCCTCCACTGTTTTATATCTTATGTATATATGTATGTACTAACCTAGTTGTGGTTGCGGGGGTTGAACTTTGGCTCTTTGGTCCCGCCTCTCAACCGTCAATCAACTGATGTACAGATTCCTGAGCCTACTGGGCTCTGTCATATCTACATTTGAACCTGTGTATGGAGTCAGCCTCCACCACATTACTGCCTAATGCATTCCATTTATTAGCTACTCTGACACTGAAAAGTTCTTTCTATAATCTCTCTGGCTCATTTGGGTACTCAGCTTTCACCTGTGTCCCATTGTGCGTGTACCACATGTGTTAAATAAATGTATGTATGCGAACAAGCCTGAATGGTCCCCAGGACAATATGCAACTGAAAACTCACACCCCAGAAGTGACTCGAACCCATACTCCCAGAAGCAACGCAACTGGTATGTACAAGACGCCTTAATCCACTTGACCATCACGACCGGACAAAATGAGGTGATAGCCGAGGCTATTTGAACCACCCCACCGCCGGCACTCGGATAGTAATCTTGGGCATAGCATTTTACCAAATCACCTCATTCTTTGGGGCACACGTGAGGAACACAAATGCGAACAAGCCTGAATGGTCCCCAGGACAATATGCAACTGAAAACTCACACCCCAGAAGTGACTCGAACCCATACTCCCAGAAGCAACGCAACTGGTATGTACAAGACGCCTTAATCCACTTGACCATCACGACCGGACAAAATGAGGTGATAGCCGAGGCTATTTGAACCACCCCACCGCCGGCACTCGGATAGTAATCTTGGGCATAGCATTTTACCAAATCACCTCATTCTTTGGGGCACACGTGAGGAACACAAATGCGAACAAGCCTGAATGGTCCCCAGGACAATATGCAACTGAAAACTCACACCCCAGAAGTGACTCGAACCCATACTCCCAGAAGCAACGCAACTGGTATGTACAAGACGCCTTAATCCACTTGACCATCACGACCGGACAAAATGAGGTGATAGCCGAGGCTATTTGAACCACCCCACCGCCGGCACTCGGATAGTAATCTTGGGCATAGCATTTTACCAAATCACCTCATTCTTTGTGTTCCTCACGTGTGCCCCAAAGAATGAGGTGATTTGGTAAAATGCTATGCTGACACAGAGAATGGCAGAAACGAGGAGAGGCAGAGACAGAGGGACAGGGACAGGAGCAAAGGGACAGGGACAGACGGACAGGGCCAGAGGAGGGACGGGGGAACAGAGGGACAGAGAGGGGGACAGGGACAGAGACAGAGGGACAGGGTCAGAGAGGGGGACCGGGGGACAGAGGGAGGAGAGGGGGGGCAGGAGACCAAGAGAGAGGGGACAGAGGAGAGATAGGGGATAGAAAGAGTGGGCAGGGGGACAGAGGGAGGGACAGGGACAGAGAAGGACAGGGACAGAGAAGGACAGGAACAGGGGGACAGAAAGGGCGGACAGGGGGACAGAAAGGGCGGACAGGGGGACAGAAAGGAGGACAGAGAGAGGGACAGAGGGCAGACATAGGGACAGGGACAAGGGGACAGTGATGGATAGGGGGACTGGAGGAAAGGGAGGGGGACAGATGAAGGACAGCGGACAGAAAGAGTGGGCAGGGGGACAGAGAGGTACAGGGGACAGAGAGAAGGACAGGGGGACAGAGATGGACAGGGGAACATAGAGGAACAGGAGGACAGAGAGGAACAGGGGGACAGAGAGAGACAGGGGGAAAGGGATCGGGGACAGAGGACAGAAAATGTGGGCAAGGGGACAAAATGAGGGACAGGGGGACAAAGATGGACAGGGGGGACAGGAGGAAACGGGGGAGATGTATGAGGGGGAATGTTTGCGAGAGATGGAGAAGGGGTATTTAGAACGGTAAGTTAGAGAGGGGACAACTAAGGCGCATCATTGCAATAGCAGGAGCCACGCACATCTTCAGCCTGCGTTGTTGAGACATTGTCAATTAAGCGATGTCCAATAGCAGTATCTTCGGTATTTAAACGATACCTTAAAAAATACTGGAAATATTGAAAGATATTAATCCAGATATTAATTCCCTGGTGCAACGCACACAAGAGGCATCAGCTTCTAGCTCTACAAGCGGCAATATAAAATAGAGAATAGGCGATTGTTTTCACTCATAGTGTAATAAACCCACGGACCCGCCCACCCGCTGAAGCCGTAAATACCAAGACATTACTTCCGTTTAAAATTAAGCCGGAATAATCCTCAGGTATGTGGAGGATGGGGGAGGCCTTTGATCAACCGCCGACTTCCTGCCCCGTCGACGGGGCCATCAGCCCTCAGTGTGCCCTCAGCCAAATTCATGTGAAACATGTATGTGTGTGTATTAAATATTTTAATTTATTATTTCCAAGATTTAGCTGTTAGCTCTTGGACCCCGCCTTTCTAAGCGTCGGTTGTCTAATGTACCAACTCTCGGCCTCTTTTCCTCCATCATATCTAAACAACATATATTTTTATCTAACACACACACACATCCCCAAGCTGCAGCCTTTAGCAGCTTCCTGACTTTCAGGTTCCTATTTACTGCAAGGTGAATAGAGGCATTAGTGTGTGTATGTTTGTGTCTGTGTGTGTACGTGTGTACGTGTGTGTGTGTGCGTGTGTATGCTCACCTAGTTGTGGTTGCGGGGGTTGAGCTCCGGCTCTTTGGTCCCGCCTCTCAACTGGCAATCAACTGATGTACAGATTCCTGAGCCTACTGGCCTCTATCATATCTGCATTTGAAACTGTGTATGGAGTCAGCCTCCACCACATCACTGCCTAATGCATTCCATCTATTAACTACTCTAACACTGAAAAAGTTCTTTCTAACATCCCAGTGGCTCATTTGGGTACTAAGTTTCCACCTGTGTCCCCTTGTTCGCCTACCATCCATGTTAAACAGTTTATCTTTATGTACCCTATCAATTGCTCTGAGAATTTTGTAGGTAGTAATCATGTCTCCCCTTACTCTTCTGTCTTCCAGTGTCATGAGGTGCATTTCTCGCAGCCTGTCCTCGTAACTCATGCCTCTTAGTCCTGGGACTAGCCTATTGGAATACCACTAAACTTTTTCAAGCTTCGTCTTGTGCTTGACAAGGTGTGTGTGTGTGTGTGTGTGTGTACGTGTGTAACACACACGTACTTATGTGGTACGTGTGTACTACATAATTGTAAGGCGTTTGCTGAATTAGAAAAGTCGGCTAGCAGTCCACCCTTAACGACACAATTATCTCATTACATAAAAAAATACGTGGCTGTGCAACAGTGTGTGGGAATTGGGGAACTGGTGTGCATTTAGACGACTGGTGAGGACCAACAATGACGTAGAAGGATGGCACTAGCGTCTGAATCAAAGGGCAGTGAGGGACAACTTGGCTTTATATATTTTAATCCCCTTACTATACCGTGAGGCGTCCCTGGTAACCTTGCAATATCAACTGGTTTCTGATCAAAAGCTAAAGTCTAGTCGCCGCAAGGGCAATAAAGAGAAACAGGCACATTTGTGGAAGCTTTGGGACCGTTACGAGGAAAAACAGATAAGCACCTCACAGTTCCTTAAGGAATGTTCGCGTTTTATCCCAGGAAGTGCCTGAACTAGAATTAGAAAACAGCAGTCTGTTTACTGGTTGTTATTTTACTTAAGTTAGTTGTAAATGATAATGTAAAAATAGCCACTGAGAACTGATGAGTTGCCCAAGACTTTTGCTCGTAAAGAGGGAATTGATTACAAACTTGGACTGCCTTTGAGCAGCCTGAGGGCAGCAATATCCCAGAAACATCAACTAAATTTCGTAGACTTGAGGCAAAGTGAAATTCACACCATTTACTCCATCTATCATCATTCTATTATGCAGGAAGAACCGCACGTCTATGGGTCATCCAATAATGTTAGCAGACTTCTAGATGTTACCACTGCTAGGCTTAGGCTCGGCTACAAGTACCTCTGGGAGTTTGTAACATCTGCTGATGTAGATTTGACTAAATGTAAACTCTGTCAGCAGAACTATTCGCATACTTTGCGTCATTATATAATGGAATGTGAAAAAATCGCGGAATTTAGAGATAACACCATCAATAGTGTTCAAGAAATGTGTAAGTACTTCATTCATAATGATGTGCTGCTCGAAATCTTAGCGAAGTATCCAAAATTTGCTTACTGTAGGTAATGCATGCACATGACTGTAAAGCTGCCGCCCAGTTGGGTGGGTGTGGAGCACATGACTGTAAAGCTGCCGCCCAGTTGGGTGGGTGTGGAGCACATGACTGTAAAGCTGCCGCCCAGTTGGGTGGGTGTGCAGCAAGACTAGTAACTGTGTGACTCACCATAGATGTAAAGTGCCTTGTATAGTGACTGTTGTGAGCCTCTTGTTGATCACCTGTGACACAAAGATTATTGATGTGTGTATTTGTGTAGGTGAGTAGATATGTATGTGTATGTATATATGTATACGTATATATATATGTACATGTACGTATGAGAGTGTGTACATGTATATATAATATTAATAATTTTGTAACTAGCGTCACAAATTGGTACTTGCTTAGCTAAACGAACTAGAGGGTTCAGTTCCTGAACCGATTATGTGCCTCTGTAATCCTTTACACCACCGCCCACGGGATGGGTATGGGGTGCATAATAAAGAAAGAAATTGAATTGAATTGGTCTGATTAAGACTTTATGACCATGTAATCTATGTTTTGCTCCACTACTTACTGGTTGAGTATGGGGTGCATAACAAATAAAAATCCTCCTTCGGGGGCGCCTTGTTTCTAAACGTGTTAGTCTTAAATCCTTTAATCTCAAATCTTGCTACAATGTACCTCTTAATATATGTTATGTACTCTCGCAACCCAATGTACCTTCTTGTATATAAATAAAAGATTTCAACTGTAAGGGGGTATGGTTTGCACCTTGTTATTCTAAAAATGGATAAATAATTCTAATAATGGAAGCGCTAATTATATGAACAAGTGCCATGTATTTATTCAGACGAGAACAACAGCGAACACACACTAGCGCATATACGAACGGAATAGTTTGTATGTACAAACTTCTCAGTGAACGAAGTTGTTTCTAGCCCGGTATCCGAAATTGCAGTATACGTCTTGACCAGTCCCCATGTGGGATCTGCCCAACATTCCATCTCCCAGGATGAACAGGACCAGCAAAAGCTGCTTGACTATGTTATTGTGTCGTCCCAAAATATTCCTGTGGAACGTGAAGGTGAAAAGTGTATTGAAATAGTTCATGCTCTCATAAAAGACGAATTGCGTGTCACTCTAAATAAAACCGACATTATTGCTGCCTACAGAGTAGGCAAAAAGAATCCATCAGGTCTAAACCAGAGAAAAATTCGCCTCAAGCTGGCTTCCCAATCCATAAAATCGCATCTTCTCCGGACAGCTGCATCCCAACGAAAGGGAATCTACAACAACGAGTGCTTGACTAGAAAAAGACAGCAACTCCTCCACCGCCTGCGTCAAATCCGTCATCAAAACCCAGCTGCGATTCATCAGTGCTTCGTTAGAGATGGCTTGATTAAAGTGAGAAAGACTTCAGGAGGTAAAATGTTTACAATTGCTAATGAGGATAACCTCAACACTTTCCTCTCCCAATGTGGTTTGTCTCACCTTATTATCCCTCTCATTGAGTCAACATAATTAACCCCCTTGTCACCTAGTGCAGGCTAGGTATCCTAAGTCTCTTTGTTACACTTTTTTAAAGTAAATTTTAATTTAATTTATATTAAATAAATAAATAAATAAATATGTTTATTCAGGTAAGGTACATACATACAAGTGATGTTACATTAATGATTTGATATATAGATAGAGCTAGTACATACAATGCCTAAAGCCACTATTACGCAATGCGTTTCGGGCAAGAAAAACATTAATATCTAGAACTTAATACTAATTGAGCATAAAGAATAAAATGTGTTGAGAACAAATACAAATAAAGAAAAAAAAAAGGGGGAACATGACTGAAAAAGCAGCACAAATACAATAGGTTGACAAACAGTGTTGATTAAAAAAAATAACAGACATGGGTTGACAATAGAGGAGTAAGGTAGGTTACAGGGAATTTATTAGGTAGTGTTTAGTTTTTATCTTAAACTGGTTGAGAGAGGTACAGTCTTTAACATGGTTGGGAAGGTCATTCCACATTCTGGGCCCCTTGATTTGTAGAGCATTTCTAGTTTGATTAAGTCGTACTCTAGGAATATCAAAACTGTATTTATTTCTGGTGTGGTGCTCATGGGTTCTGTTACAACCTTCAATGAATATATTTCTATTTATATATAAATGGCTATATATTAGTCATTGACTAATATATTATATATAATAAAATGACTATATATTAGTCATATATTGGACTTAATTAATTGAGTGCATTAACATTTTCTTTAGTTCCTATTAATTTTAGGATCATAACTAAACTATTTATAGTTAATAATCATTAGATTAAACTTGCCTATGTTTATTATTCAACTTTTTCTTTGCTTTCATTTATTACCTAGGTTGCCTAGCCTCGCCATACTCTCTTACTCCATTGTACCCCTGGCTTTGCCTGTGTCTCAAAATGCAAATTATTACTTACAGTGTACCTGAGAGAACTTGTAAGCTATCTACCTCAATTTTCCTTTTTTTTTTGTTCATTTTGTGTTTGTCTTGTATAGGTCTTGTTTATATTTTAATTTCCCCCTTTTATATTCAAAATTTTGTTTTGTAATTGCCATTCTTGCCTTGTTTTCCTACAACCAGCCTTCTAATGCAAACAAGTATAGACCCAGAACTAAACCTCTTATCCACTATCTATGACAATCATCATTTTAATGATCAAAATTGCAGATATTTTACAGCACATGATGTAAACAATGTATTAACACAGAATCACAATATCTCTTTAATTAACTTGAACGTTAGATCCCTAGGTAAACACTTCGATGATGTTAGTGCCTTGATTGAAACTATTGACAACAAATTCTCTTTTATTATACTTACTGAAACATGGTTGAAAGAGGATACTACTCAACTCTTTAACATGCCTAACTACTCAGCAATTCACAACTGTCGTCAACTTCAGAGAGGTGGTGGCACTGCTCTTTACTACCACCAAGAACTAACATGCTTAAAAGAAATTAGAACTAGAGACTGCTATGGGGAGTATATCTTCGCCAGCTTCAGAGTCAAGGGTGCCGAGTCTGTCCTGTCTGTGGGTGCAGTTTATAGAATTCCTAACACTGATGTGTCCGAATTCAACTCAAACCTTAGAAATCTAATACTCGATAACAGACTGAACAAAAACCATCTAATTATCGCAGGGGACTTTAATATTGATCTCTGCGAGCCTGAACACCCTACTGCTGTTAGCTTCCTCAACTGTATGAATTCCTGCTTCCTCATACCCTTAATCACTAGACCAACTAGAATCACTGATAGTACTGCTACGACTCTTGATCACATCTGGACCAACATAACCTCTCCGCTTACTTCAGGGATAATCACTGATAGCACTACAGACCATTACTCCACATTTCTCCTAACATTATCAAACCACCTCTAGAGACAAGGGAGATAAGCTTTAGGCTGCACAATGAAACTACTATAGGCAATTTTATAGCTGCTGCTGCTAATGTCAACTGGGAACCCGAATTAGGTAACACAGGGGACATCAACCTAACAGTGCAATCATTTCATAAAAAAAACTCTCAGCCTTTATAACACCCACTGTCCTATGCTAACGAAACAAGTCACAACTAAAAGGCTAAACAATCCTTGGCTTACAAAGGGGATACTTAAATCCATTAATAAAAAACATGACCTTGAGAAGAAGTATAAGTTAGGAATCGTCTCCAAAGAATTCTCAAAGAATTACTCATCATTGCTATCTAAAATAATTAGGAGAGCCAAAATTAAATCAAATCAAATTAAATCAAATCAAATGTTTATTTAGGTAAGGTACATACATACAAGAGATTTTACAAAGAGTGATAGATTTATAGATAGGGCTAGTACATACAATGCCTAAAGCCACTATTACACAAAGCGTTTCGGGCATGAAAAACTTAAATGACTAAAGCTTAATACTAATTGAGCATAAAGACTAAAATGAAAACATGGAATGAAAACATAGCTGAAAAAGCAGCACAAATACAATTCTGTCGACAAACAGCGCTCTTTAAAAAAAAAAACAGACATTGGTTGACAATAGAGGGGTAAGGTAGGTTACAGGGAATTTATTAGGTATAGCTTCGTTTTTATCTTAAACTGGTTGAGAGAGGTACTGTTGGGATTGAGTACTACAGATGTTGGAGGTAGCATGTTTGGAGCAGATGCTCTTTTGTTTATGATCTTGTTAATAATATTTCATGTACCTGATAATGTTTTGTTATTGTCACTGGCGGAGACTAAAAACCATGTGGACGAAGATTGTTTGTCTGACCAAAACCATAACAGTGGCGACGAGGATTAAACATCGCTGGCAGAGAGCCTGGGTACGAGACGTGGTGTGAGGATCAAGACAGTGCAAGGTACGTCGTGTGGACGAGTGGACGCTTCGCATATAACAGTGGAGTGTGCTACACCGTGGCCATGGCTACCATGTCAATCGAGCTGTTAAACACGGCCAAGATCTCGTTGGACCTGTGGCTCAGCCTGCTGGAAGCAAACTTTCAGTACCGGGAGATTAAGGAGGACGCCACCAAGCAAGCGGTACTCTTAGTTTCACTGGGTTCTGAAGCATATAGTGTTCTCGGAAATTTGTGTGCACGTGAGCTACCGCACACGAAGACGTACGTAGACTTGATTGCTTTGCTTAAACGTCAGTATGTGGTGAAACCATCATATCACAGGAGTTTGATGGATTTCCAGAAGAGGACGAAAAAGCAGCAGGAATCCGTACAGGATTTATTTGCGGAATTGAAGGCTTTGGCTAACCACTGCAACTTCGGAGCACAGTTGGACGGCAGGGTTAGGGACCAGTTGTTCATGGCAGTGGAAAAGGAGAATTATTTCCCTAACCTGGTGGCAGAAAATTTGGATCTACAATCGATGACTTCATGGAGGGTGCTCGAGAAGATATTGAACCTGGAAAGGGCTTTTGGAAGTAAGACTTCTACTCAGGAAATTATGGTCGTACAGAGCCAGACCAGATGTACACACTGTGGATACAAGCACATAAGTAGCAAGTGCAAGTTTCGTGCATATATATGCAACTTTTGTAACAAGGAGGGGCACTTGCAGAGAGTGTGTAGGGAATATCTGAACAGGAACAACAAGGCCTGGGAGAGGAGACGACCAGGGAATGCAGGAAGAAGAGGTATTGGTACTGTGGTCAAGGCAGTAGAGGAAGGTAACCAGTCTGAAGAACCTGCAGGTGAGGAAAACCGACTATATTCGGTGAAAGAAAAGGTATGTTCAGTGAAGTCACAAGTGGTGAATTTTGTAATTAATGGGAAGTTAGTTCCCTTGGAACTGGACACTGGTGCTGCAGTGTCAACGTTGTCTAGAGATTGGGCAGATGCCTTGCAATTGAATGTAAAACCAGGTAACAAATCTTTAAGTGCTTATGATAATGTACCGATTAAGGTCTAAGGTGTCGGCAAAAGTAGGTTATAATGGAAAAGAAATTAACCAGGATTTTTATGTAGTGGATTCACATAATCCTAGCCTATGTGGTAAAGATCTCATGGAAAAAGTGGGAATTTTCTTGGCGGGCCTAGATGAATTGTCAATAGTTAAAACAATTAAAAGTGCCGAACAAATGTTAGACAAATATTCAGTGGAGGCAGATAAGCCAATTAATACTATGGTGGCAAAAATTCACCTGAAAAGTGGGGCTTCACCCAAATTTTTCAAGGCAAGAACAGTGCCGTTTCATTACAAGCAATTGGTAGAATCAGCCCTGGAAAAGTATGTGGCAGAAGGCATCTTAGAGCCAATTACACATAGTGAGTGGGCAGCCCCAATTGTACCAGTGTTGAAGGCAGATCGGAAATCCTTGAGAATCTTTGCAGACTTCAAGGAATTGAACAACCGCATACACTGTGAGAAGTACCCTATACCTAAGATAGATGAGTTGTTGTCAGTGGTCTGCAAGGGAGCAATTTTTTCTAAGATTGACCTGAAAGATGCTTACTTGCAAATTCCGGTAGAGGAGGAGAGCCAGAAATTGTTAGTGATTAATACCCACAAGGGGTTATTTAAGTATAAAAGACTTCCTTTTGGACTCTCCTCGTCTCCAGCAATTTTTCAGAGATTCATGTCCCAGTTGTTAGTTAACATTGAAGGTGTGGCTAGTTTTTTAGATGACATTATTGTATGTGGGGAGAATGAGGAAGTGGATGATGCTAGATTAGAACAAGTTTTGAATCTTTTGCAAAAGCACAATGTGAAGATTAATAAGGGAAAAACAACGTTGAAGACCAAGGCCATTGAATATCTGGGGTACCATATTTCAGGTAAGGGCTTTACTCCTTCTCACAAAAATGTAGCTGCTATAATAGATGCCCCAGCCCCAACATCAGTTGGGGAAGTACAGTCTTTTGTTGGGATGGTTACATATTTTTGTAAGTGCGTGAAGAACTTTTCAACAAAATTAGCACCCTTGTATGAATTGTTGGAAAAAGGGGCTAGATTTAACACTTTCGCGCTCTCGGCGCTCAAAAAAAAAACAATACCCCAGATGCTTTCGGCACTTCGCGCGCCTACGTGGTAAGACCGAAAAAGTGTACACTCTTTTGACTGTCCTGACAATAATTAAAGGCGCACGTATTTAAATTTGGTATCACTGTGTTCGCAATGAAATTGTCTATAAGAGCATACCTATAAAATGCCGCCTAAGCATAAGGAGTATCAACACCAAATAAAAAACTATGCAGATCACTCGCCGAGAGCGCAAACAGCAACAAAATGTTTCCACTCTCTTAATGGTTGCGAAGCTTACAGTTGTCCTACATCGCTAATTTTGGTATCGTTGGAATCGCAATAAAATTCTCTGCACGGACATATGCATATGATTGTTTAATATAGGTAATTGCCCACCTGCAATTACCCACCTGTGTGAAGTGGAGAGTAGTTAGCCGCTAGCGCACTGGCGAAAACACAGGGGGGGAAATTGTAACGTTTCTATTGTTACGTAAAGTATGGTGACAATAAACGGACACTAAGATACTATATATATATTTGGTCTAATATACAGAATATACAGAAGATATATAAATATACAGAAGTACACAGGTGATACTTTGGTGTGAGTTGAGCGCACTGAGCGTCGGTACAGTATCTCGCAAGTGTCTGCTCTAGACCACACTTGAAAGTAGACTCTGGTTAATGTTTGCTATTCTGCTGCTTATATGCTCGGGCAACACCTCACCGTGTTGCCCGGGCAACGCCTCACCTCATTCATCTCCAAAGGTTGACAGGAATATTAACAATGCATTTGGAGCGAGTATATTATTGGGATAATCTACTCGCTACAGAACTCCCCCTCCCAGGGGATGAAAGGAAAAATACTTGATCAAGGAACTTAGCTGGTCGGTGAATTGTACGCCCTGCTCGCGTTACATTACCATCAAAGTTAACTTCCTCCTCTTCGCTGATGTCATCTAACTGGGGTCGTAGGGTGGGAGGTCGCACAGGATCGTCCGTCGTCGTAGGATCAGGTTGTGGTGCGGCTGGTAACTGGGGTTGTAGGGTGGGAGGTCGTACAGGATCGTCCGTTGTCGTAGGTGGCGGTGCTGCTGGTAACTGTGGTCGAAAAAAGTGAACTGCGTAGTCGGCGGATGTGTCTCTGGATTTAGCAGTGTCGCAGACGTTGAGACGAAGCCTGGAGCAGAGCAGAGAGCTGAGTGAGGCCGGAGTCGTGGAGTTCTATGTGGGAGAGCGTGGCGGCTCGATTGAGAATTGTGAGTGTCTGAACTCAGGGAGCGAGAGCGTGGCGGCTCGATGCGGTCGTAGTCTGCTGTCTGCTCTGTGTCGAAGCTGTAGCGTCTTGGGTTGTTGGTGGAGCATTTAGATCCGGGGCGGATGGGCTCGGGCACCAGGACAATAGGAGGTAATGTAGGCACGTAGTTAGGACAACGAGGGAATCACTGCTAGAGCTGAATTGTCCTGGAGGCGACGAAGAGTCGGAAACGCAAGCTGTAAGTCCTGTACTGCGCAAAGGGCTTGAGTCGGCCGAGTATCAAAATGCAGTGAACGTGTAGATGAATCTGATGACAGAACAGCTGTCGTGGGCGTAGGACAAGCAGTGCCCTGGCAGCGACGGAGAGTCGGCAGGACAAGCTGTAGATCCAACATGATGTAATCATTGATGAGGCTGTCAGATGAGTGAGTAACGATCGTGGAGCAGCAAGCCGTAGTAGATGAAAATGCAGAGATGATCGCGATGAAAATCATAGCTGTGGCAAGGGTGTTGGCAACGTTTCACGACAGGTGGCTGCGGTCCACAGCAAGCAGCAGCAGACGTGGAGGTCCAGTGAGAGTTCATGTTGTAGTCCATCGTGGCTGGGTATCGTCGAAACTCTCTGGGGTCACCAATGTAACGTTTCTATTGTTACGTAAAGTATGGTGACAATAAACACAGACACTAAGATACTATATATATATTTGGTCTAATATACAGAAGTACACAGGTGATACTTTGGTGTGAGTTGAGCGCACTGAGCGTCGGTACAGTATCTTGCAAGTGTCTGCTCTAGACCACACTTGAAAGTAGACTCTGGTTAATGTTTGCTATTCTGCTGCTTATATGCTCGGGCAACACCTCACCGTGTTGCCCGGGCAACGCCTCACCTCATTCATCTCCAAAGGTTGACAGGAATATTAACAATGCATTTGGAGCGAGTATATTATTGGGATAATCTACTCGCTACAAAATCATGCTTGGAAAGTTTATACGTTTCCTGACCCTACTTTTCTATGTACGTATTTCTTTTTTATACCAATGTGTTCGCAATAAAATTTTCTATAAGATGAAATGTATAACATTTGTACAAAGCATGTGTAAGAGAAGTGCCAAATATAGAACCACGTCGCTTAGTATGCGTTCGTGGCAGAAACGAACGCATTGTTTTCGTTCGTTTGATGTTTGTCATGTTTATACTTGTTGAAACATTTTATAATTTGTATGACAGTGATCGCAGCAAAATTCCCTACACAGACATATACATAACACATACAAATATTTCCCAAGTGTTGGATATATCAACGGCTAAAGGGAACCCACTGCCACACCCCCAAACATACTTTGTGTATTTTTTTTTTTACTCATAGAAGTTTATGTGATATAATATTCATTCTGGTACCAAAAAATTCGCAAATAAATTCTCTACAAAACGTATATAATCTGAGAGTATCCCCATCCATTTCGGTTAAAAAATGGAATTTATAGAAATATTTTTTCGATGGACGAGAAAAGTAGGCTGTTATGCGGAATCGTAAGAAAAAACGGCGACGAGTTATCTCTAATCTAAAGCGCGAAAGTGTTAAGTGGGCAGCAAGAGAGGAAAATGCATTCAGGAATATTAAGCAGGAATTGATCAATTCTCCAGTGCTCACTAATTTTACAGGTAGACTCCCGTTAAAACTGGAGGTAGATGCTTCCCCAGTAGGAGTGGGGTGTGTAATATTACAGGAAGTAGATGGTCAGGATAAAGTAGTATATTTTGCTAGCAAGAAATTATCTCCTGTGGAACAGAATTATTCTCAGTTAGATAAAGAAGCCTTAGCTTTGGTATATGCTGTAAGAAAACTGAGGTATTTTCTGCTGGGGAGGAAATTTCTTGCTAGAACAGATCATAAACCCCTGCTAGGATTGTTTGGCAGAGGTAAGCAGATTCCAGTTAATGCCAATGCTAGAATTCAAAGATGGGCATTACTACTCTCTCAGTTTGAGTATGATTTAGAGTTTAAGCCAGGCAAGGATAATGTAGTAGCTGATGCATTAAGTAGATTGCCTGTGACAGAAGAATTAAATTCCAGTATTCCAGTGGAGTATGTTAACCTGGTGGAATCTATGTCTTTTGAGGATATTTCATTCCAGACTATTAGGAAGGCAACTGGTAGAGATCCTAAATTAAGTCTGTTGTTGAAAAATGTCAAATATGGTTGGAATGATAATTTGTTATTGTCAGAGTATGCTGCAGTGAAGGCTGACCTTAGTATTCACCAGGATGTACTCTTGTATAGGAATAGAGTGGTGGTGCCTGGGGAACTGAGATGTAAGATTTTGGAACAGCTGCATGTAGGCCATATTGGCATAAATGCTATGAAAGGAGAAGCTAGAAGTTGGGTTTGGTGGCCAAAAATAGACCAGGATATTGCTGAGGTAACAAAAAATTGTCATATTTGCTTTAAGAATTATCAGAAACCCCAGGCCCCAGTACTTTCTTGGCCATGCACTGGAAAACCCTGGTCTAGACTTCATGTAGATTATGCGGGACCTATGGATAATAAATATTACCTAGTGGTGGTGGATTCATACACCAAATTTCTGGATGTGCATGTGTGTAATTCCACCACATCATCTGTAACTTGTGAATTACTAAGGAAAACATTTTGTAATTTTGGATTGCCAGACATAATTGTCTCAGACAATGCTCCTTATTTTGTTTCTGTGGAAATGGAGGATTTTTTTTAGGAAAAATGGTATTAAACATGTAACACCTGCCCCCTATAATCCTTCTTCAAATGGTCTAGCAGAGAGAGAGCAGTGAGATCCTTGAAAGAAGGGTTAAAGCGGTTTACAGAAGGTACTATTAATACAAGACTGTAGATTTTTATATAATCAAAGGAAAACTGTTCATTCTACTACTGGTAAATCTCCTTCTGAATTACTGTTTAATAGACACTTTAAAGTGCACATGGAAGCAGTAAAGACAGATCCCGATAAAGAGAAATCGGTAACTAGCTTGGCCAGTCAGTTGGCTCAGGGAGAGGAATTGTTGTTTAATAAGGGGGATGCAGTATATGCAAGGAATTTTGGAAGTGGAAAGCCCTGGGTGGAAGGGAAAATTAGGGAGGTTCTAGGCCCCAGGAACTTCACTGTGCAAGTGCAGAGTTTTGGGAACATTAATTGGAAAAGGCATGCTGATCAGCTCATGCCAAGGTTCACAGGGAATTTTGAAGACCCTTCAGGTGGGGGTGGGGCAACTAGTGATATCCATCCTTATAATGAAGGGATAGCAGCACCTGCAGGAGACCGGGAGGCAGAGCAAGGGGCAGTAGAGGGTAATGGGGATACAGTTAACCCTATGGACTCTACAAGGAGTAATTCAGAAGAATGTTTCCCAGAAGTAACAGGTCAGGACTTCCAGTTGAGAAAATCAGGAAGAGTCATACGACCGCCTGATAGACTTAACCTGTAGGGATATAGTTTATTTAAAAGGGAAGGAATGTTGGGATTGAGTACTACAGATGTTGGAGGTAGCATGTTTGGAGCAGATGCTCTTTTGTTTATGATCTTGTTAATAATATTTCATGTACCTGATAATGTTTTGTTGTTACTGGCGGAGAATAAAAACCATGTGGACGAAGATTGTTTGTCTGACCAAAACCATAACAAAATTTGTTATCTTTTTATTCTAGCATAGTTGAGGAAGTTGATAGTGGTAAGGATAGTGATGTTGTGTACCTTGACTTTAGCAAAGCTTTTGATACAGTGCCACATGAAAGACTGATTAAAAAGATAGAGTCTCATGGTATTAGGGGTGCTATATTAAGCTGGATTAGGGCATGGCTATACCAAAGGAAACAGAGAGTTAGTATAAATGGAGTCAAGTCAGAGTGGGAAAATGTTGTAAGTGGAGTGCCTCAAGGCTCTGTCCTGGGACCTCTGTTGTTTATAATATATATAAATGATTTAGATTCAGGTTTGAGTAGCAACATTTGCAAATTTGCCGATGATACGAAAATCGGTAGAGAAATAAATTCGGAGGAGGACTCACTATCACTTCAAGTTGATCTAGATAGGGTTTTGAAATGGTCAAAGGATTGGCAGATGCAGTTTAATGCTGATAAATGTAAAGTTCTGAGGTTAGGTAATGATGATAGAGTTACAAGATACGAGCTAGATGGTGTTGAGATTGAGAAGTCAGATTGCGAAAGGGATCTGGGAGTTATGATTAGTAAGAATTAAAAACAAAAGGATCAATGCATAAATGTTCGTAATAAGGCAAATCGGACACTTGGATTTATTCAGGCGATGAGTCACAATAACGTGGCTGAAGTATGTTGACCAGACCACACACTAGAAGTTGAAGGGACGACGACGTTTCGGTCCGTCCTGGGCCATTCTCAAGTCGAAGATCGACTTGAGAATGGTCCAGGACGGACCGAAACGTCGTCGTCCCTTCAACTTCTAGTGTGTGGTCTGGTCAACTTGGATTTATTAATCGCAGCGTTAGTAACAAGACACCTGGTGTGGTTCTCAAGCTATATCTTGCTCTAGTTAGGCCCCATTTAGATTATGCAGTTCAGTTTTGGTCGCCATATTATAGAATGGATATAAATTCACTTGAACGTGTCCAGCGTAGGATGACTAAGTTAATTCCCCAAATTAGAAATCTTTCATATGAAGAAAGATTAACAAAGCTTAAGTTGCATTAACTTGGAAAGGCGAAGAGTTAGGGGTGACATGATAGAGGTTTACAAGTGGGTGAATGGACATAACAAAGGGGATATTAATAGGGTATTAAAAGTATCAACACAAGACAGAACACGAAACAATGGGTACAAATTGGATAAGTTTAGATTTAGGAAAGACTTGGGTAAATACTGGTTCAGTAACAGGGTTGTTGATTTGAGGAACCAATTGTCGAGTAACATTGTGGAGGTGGGGTCCCTCGATTGTTTCAAGCATGGGTTGGACATGTATATGAGTGGGATCGGGTGGTTATAAATAGGAACTGCCTAGTATGGGCCAATAGGCCTTCTGCAGTTGCCTTTGTTCTTATGTTCTTATATATCAAACGCTAAACTGTAATGCCAATCCTGACCTCAAAAGCTTCATAGAAGGTTGTAACAGAACCCATGAGCACCACACTAGAAATAAATACAGTTTTGATATTCCTAGAGTACGACTTAATCAAACTAGAAATGCTCTAGAAAATGCAACGAAGAGAAAGGAAGCGCAGGCCCCTCAGAGGGTAAAGGAAGTACCTAAGCAAACATTAGTTGTGGGAGATTCCCAGATAAGGTATTTGGATAGAACGTTTTGTGCTAGAGATAGGGGGAACAGGTTAAGGGTTTGCTATCCTGGAGCTGGCATTGGTGATATTATAAACAACATGAATGATATTATGGCTGGTAATGGGAACAATCCCATTATTTGCATTAGCGTGGGAGGAAATGATGTTGGTCGAGTTAGGAGTGAGGAACTGATTCAGAGGTATAAAACAGCCATAGAGTTAGTTAGGAGCAAGGGAGGAATCCCGATCATATGTGGCATTCTTCCAAGAAAGGGAGTGGGAAATGAATGGATATCGAGGGCACTTGGTGTCAATTGCCGGCTGGAAAGATATTGCAAATCAAATGCAATATCTTTCATAGACAACTGGGAACACTTCTATGGAAGAAATGAAATGTATGCTCGTGATGGGGTGCATCTATCGAGAGCTGGGGTTGTTGCTGTTGCGAACTCGTTAGAAGAAGTGGTTAGAGGTGTTTGTTTGGGTTTAAACTGTTAGTAGATAGAGGTATGGGAATTGATTTGGAGGAAGGAGGTAATAAAAGTATGTGTTTGTGGGAGAAAGGAATTGGCAAAACGACCAGGGAAAGAGAAGGTCCGCAAAATAACAATTCACTTAGGGTATATTACACTAACAGTAGAAGTCTAAGAAATAAAATTAACGAATTAAATGCTCTTGTCTGCACAGAAAAAATAGATATTATTGCACTTACCGAAACGTGGATGAATGTAGAAAATAGAGAACTATTAGCTGAATATCAAATATATGGATTTAAACTATTTCACACAGATAGATATATTAGACGAGGAGGTGGAGTAGCCATATATGTTAGGGACAATTTGAAATGTAGTCTCAAAGAGGGAATCAAAACAGAGCCACACACAGAAACTATTTGGATTGAATTAAACGAAAAAGCTAATAATATTATAATAGGAGTAATATATAGGCCACCAAATTTAGACAGAATGGAAGCAAAGCATCTATGGGATGAAATATCTAGAGCATCTAGATCTAAAAGTATTTATGTCATGGGTGACTTTAATTTTAGCGGAATAAACTGGTTGAACAAAACAGGGAATAGTGAAGCAGAAGATTTTCTAGAATTAATTGACGATTGCTTTCTTACGCAACACATTAAGGAACCAACACGGGAAAATAATATTTTAGATTTAGTGTTAACTAACAGGGAAACGCAAATTAATGACATCGAAATAGGGAGTGAGCTAGGGAGCAGTGATCACAAAGAAATCAGATTTAGCATAGAATGGAATAGACCAGTAGGAGAAAATTCTGTTAAAGTGCCAGATTTTCGTAAAGCTGATTTTAATAGCCTAAGAAATTTTTTGGGTCAAATTGATTGGAAAGTCTTGGGTATGGGGTGTGGGCCGGTCTTGGAGCGAGACATGAACCCAGCGATAGGTGACTTAAATGGGGATTTCGATGTGGATTCAATATATAACTTATTTAAGAATATTCTAAACAAAGCACAGGAACGTAGTATACCATACAAATTGAATAGATCGAATACTAATGACCCAAAGTGGATAACAAAGAATTTGAAGAACCTTATAGGTAAAAAGAGAGCTTGGTACAAAAGGATTAAAAATGGGGAGGTCACTTTAGAACAGGAATTCGTACAACTGGTTAGAAATGTTAAAAAAGAGATAAGGAAAGCAAAAAGAAACTATGAAGTTTGCATAGCAGGGCAAGCAAAGACAAATCCTAAAGGGTTTTTTCAGTTATATCGTACTAAGACTAGGGAAAGGATAGGTCCATTAAAAACTGAGACAGGTCAAATAACAGATAGTGATGAAGAGATGAGTAGTATTTTTAATAAATATTTTGTATCTGTATTTACTAAAGAGGAACTTAACAATATGCCTTCAGCCGAACAAGTCTATGTGGGTGGGGACGAGGACAGGTTGACGAGTTTAACAGTTACCAGGGAGGATGTTCTTAAACAAATAGTAAAACTCAAACCAAACAAATCCCCAGGGCCGGATGAAGTGTTTGCCAGGGTGCTTAAAGAATGCAAAGAGGAGCTTTGTGACCCACTGTCAACCATATTTAATAAATCATTAGAGTCAGGCAGAGTGCCAGAGTTTTGGAAAGTTGCTAATGTGATACCAGTTTTTAAGAAAGGAGATAGATCACTTGCGTCTAACTATCGACCAATTAGCCTAACGTCTATTGTGGGAAAGTTACTCGAATCTATAATAGCAAATAAAATTCGTCTTCATCTTGAAAAACATAAATTAATAATTGAGTCGCAACATGGTTTTATAAATGGCCGTTCATGTTTAACAAATTTGTTATCTTTTTATTCTAGCATTGTTGAGGCAGTTGATAGTGGTAAGGATTGCGATGTTGTATACCTTGACTTTAGCAAAGCTTTTGATACAGTGCCACATGAAAGACTGATTAAAAAGATAGAGTCTCATGGTATTGGGGGTGTTATATTAAGCTGGATTAGGGCATGGCTATACCAAAGGAAACAGAGAGTTAGTATAAATGGAATCAAGTCAGAGTGGGAAAATGTTGTAAGTGGAGTGCCTCAAGGCTCTGTCCTGGGACCTCTGTTGTTTATAATATATATAAATGATTTAGATTCAGGTTTGAGTAGCAACATTTGCAAATTTGCCGATGATACGAAAATCGGTAGGGAAATTAATTCGGAGGAGGACTCACTATCACTTCAAGTTGATCTAGATAGGGTTTTGAAATGGTCAAAGGATTGGCAGATGCAGTTTAATGCTGATAAATGTAAAGTTCTGAGGTTAGGTAATGATGATAGAGTTACAAGATACGAGCTAGATGGTGTTGTGATTGCGAAGTCGGATTGCGAAAGGGATCTGGGAGTTATGATTAGTAAGAATTTAAAACAAAAGGATCAATGCATAAATGTTCGTAATAAGGCAAATCGGACACTTGGATTTATTAATTCATTTGACGTTTTGGAGGACGAGTGCTGTGGAGAGACTGTGGATCGCGCAAAAGGGAAAGCAACGAAGAGAAAGGAAGCGCAGGCCCCTCAGAAAGTAAAGGAAGTACCTAAGCAAACATTAGTTGTGGGAGATTCCCAGATAAGGTATTTGGATAGAACGTTTTGTGCTGGAGATAGGGGGAACAGGTTAAGGGTTTGCTATCCCGGAGCTGGCATTGGTGATATTATAAACAACATGAATGATATTATGGCTGGTAATGGGAACAATCCCATTATTTGCATTAGCGTGGGAGGAAATGATGTTGGTCGAGTTAGGAGTGAGGAACTGATTCAGAGGTATAAAACAGCCATAGAGTTAGTTAGGAGCAAGGGAGGAATCCCGATCATATGTGGCATTCTTCCAAGAAAGGGAGTGGGAAATGAATGGATATCGAGGGCACTTGGTGTCAATTGCCGGCTGGAAAGATATTGCAAATCAAATGCAATATCTTTCATAGACAACTGGGAACACTTCTATGGAAGAAATGAAATGTATGCTCGTGATGGGGTGCATCTATCGAGAGCTGGGGTTGTTGCTGTTGCGAACTCGTTAGAAGAAGTGGTTAGAGGTGTTTGTTTGGGTTTAAACTGTTAGTAGATAGAGGTATGGGAATTGATTTGGAGGAAGGAGGTAATAAAAGTATGTGTTTGTGGGAGAAAGGAATTGGCAAAACGATCAGGGAAAGAGAAGGTCCGCAAAATAACAATTCACTTAGGGTATATTACACTAACAGTAGAAGTCTAAGAAATAAAATTAACGAATTAAATGCTCTTGTCTGCACAGAAAAAATAGATATTATTGCACTTACCGAAACGTGGATGAATGTAGAAAATAGAGAACTATTAGCTGAATATCAAATATATGGATTTAAACTATTTCACACAGATAGATATATTAGACGAGGAGGTGGAGTAGCTATATATGTTAGGGACAATTTGAAATGTAGTCTCAAAGAGGGAATCAAAACAGAGCCACACACAGAAACTATTTGGATTGAATTAAACGAAAAAGCTAATAATATTATAATAGGAGTAATATATAGGCCACCAAATTTAGACAGAATGGAAGCAAAGCATCTATGGGATGAAATATCTAGAGCATCTAGATCTAACAGTATTTATGTCATGGGTGACTTTAATTTTAGCGGAATAAACTGGTTGAACAAAACAGGGAATAGTGAAGCAGAAGATTTTCTAGAATTAATTGACGATTGCTTTCTTACGCAACACATTAAGGAACCAACACGGGAAAATAATATTTTAGATTTAGTGTTAACAAACAGGGAAACGCAAATTAATGACATCGAAATAGGGAGTGAGCTAGGGAGCAGTGATCACAAAGAAATCAGATTTAGCATAGAATGGAATAGACCAGTAGGAGAAAATTCTGTTAAAGTGCCAGATTTTCGAAAAGCTGATTTTAATAGCCTAAGAAATTTTTTGGGTCAAATTGATTGGAAAGTCTTGGGTATGGGGTGTGGGCCGGTCTTGGAGCGAGACATGAACCCAGCGATAGGTGACTTAAATGGGGATTTCGATGTGGATTCAATATATAACTTATTTAAGAATATTCTAAACATAGCACAGGAACGTAGTATACCATACAAATTGAATAGATCGAATACTAATGACCCAAAGTGGATAACAAAGAATTTGAAGAACCTTATAGGTAAAAAGAGAGCTTGGTACAAAAGGATTAAAAATGGGGAGGTCACTTTAGAACAGGAATTCGTACAACTGGTTAGAAATGTTAAAAAAGAGATAAGGAAAGCAAAAAGAAACTATGAAGTCCGCATAGCAGGGCAAGCAAAGACAAATCCTAAAGGGTTTTTTCAGTTATATCGTACTAAGACTAGGGAAAGGATAGGTCCATTAAAAACTGAGACAGGTCAAATAACAGATAGTGATGAAGAGATGAGTAGTATTTTTAATAAATATTTTGTATCTGTATTTACTAAAGAGGAACTTAACAATATGCCTTCAGCCGAACAAGTCTATGTGGGTGGGGACGAGGACAGGTTGACGAGTTTAGCAGTTACCAGGGAGGATGTTCTTAAACAAATAGTAAAACTCAAACCAAACAAATCCCCAGGGCCGGATGAAGTGTTTGCCAGGGTGCTTAAAGAATGCAAAGAGGAGCTTTGTGACCCACTGTCAACCATATTTAATAAATCAATAGAGTCAGGCAGAGTGCCAGAGTTTTGGAAAGTTGCTAATGTGATACCAGTTTTTAAAAAAGGAGATAGATCACTTGCGTCTAACTATCGACCAATTAGCCTAACGTCTATTGTGGGAAAGTTACTCGAATCTATAATAGCAAATAAAATTCGTCTTCATCTTGAAAAACATAAATTAATAATTGAGTCGCAACATGGTTTTATAAATGGCCGTTCATGTTTAACAAATTTGTTATCTTTTTATTCTAGCATTGTTGAGGCAGTTGATAGTGGTAAGGATTGCGATGTTGTATACCTTGACTTTAGCAAAGCTTTTGATACAGTGCCACATGAAAGACTGATTAAAAAAATAGAGTCTCATGGTATTGGGGGTGCTATATTAAGCTGGATTAGGGCATGGCTATACCAAAGGAAACAGAGAGTTAGTATAAATGGAATCAAGTCAGAGTGGGAAAATGTTGTAAGTGGAGTGCCTCAAGGCTCTGTCCTGGGACCTCTGTTGTTTATAATATATATAAATGATTTAGATTCAGGTTTGAGTAGCAACATTTGCAAATTTGCCGATGATACGAAAATCGGTAGGGAAATTAATTCGGAGGAGGACTCACTATCACTTCAAGTTGATCTAGATAGGGTTTTGAAATGGTCAAAGGATTGGCAGATGCAGTTTAATGCTGATAAATGTAAAGTTCTGAGGTTAGGTAATGATGATAGAGTTACAAGATACGAGCTAGATGGTGTTGTGATTGCGAAGTCGGATTGCGAAAGGGATCTGGGAGTTATGATTAGTAAGAATTTAAAACAAAAGGATCAATGCATAAATGTTCGTAATAAGGCAAATCGGACACTTGGATTTATTAATCGCAGCGTTAGTAACAAGACACCTGGTGTGGTTCTCAAGCTATATCTTGCTCTAGTTAGGCCCCATTTAGATTATGCAGTTCAGTTTTGGTCGCCATATTATAGAATGGATATAAATTCACTTGAACGTGTCCAGCGTAGGATGACTAAGTTAATTCCCCAAATTAGAAATCTTTCATATGAAGAAAGATTAACAAAGCTTAAGTTGCATTCACTGGAAAGGCGAAGAGTTAGGGGTGACATGATAGAGGTTTACAAGTGGATGAATGGACATAACCGGGGGGATATTAATAGGGTATTAAAAGTATCAACACAGGACAGAACACGAAACAATGGATATAAATTGGATAAGTTTAGATTTAGGAAAGACTTGGGTAAATACTGGTTCAGTAACAGGGTTGTTGATTTGTGGAACCAATTGCCGCGTAACATTGTGGAGGTGGGGTCCCTCGATTGTTTCAAGCACGGGTTGGACAAGTATATGAGTGGGATTGGGTGGTTATAGAATAGGAGCTGCCTCGTATGGGCCAATAGGCCTTCTGCAGTTACCTTTGTTCTTATGTTCTTATGTTCTTATGTTAATCGCAGCGTTAGTAACAAGACACCTGGTGTGGTTCTCAAGCTATATCTTGCTCTAGTTAGGCCCCATTTAGATTATGCAGTTCAGTTTTGGTCGCCATATTATAGAATGGATATAAATTCACTTGAACGTGTCCAGCGTAGGATGACTAAGTTAATTCCCCAAATTAGAAATCTTTCATATGAAGAAAGATTAACAAAGCTTAAGTTGCATTCACTGGAAAGGCGAAGAGTTAGGGGTGACATGATAGAGGTTTACAAGTGGATGAATGGACATAACCGGGGGGATATTAATAGGGTATTAAAAGTATCAACACAGGACAGAACACGAAACAATGGGTATAAATTGGATAAGTTTAGATTTAGGAAAGACTTGGGTAAATACTGGTTCAGTAACAGGGTTGTTGATTTGTGGAACCAATTGCCGCGTAACATTGTGGAGGTGGGGTCCCTCGATTGTTTCAAGCACGGGTTGGACAAGTATATGAGTGGGATTGGGTGGTTATAGAATAGGAGCTGCCTCGTATGGGCCAATAGGCCTTCTGCAGTTACCTTTGTTCTTATGTTCTTATGTTCTCTACAATTGACACTTGGTGTCAATTGCCGGCTGGAAAGATATTTGCAAATCAAATGCAATATCTTTCATAGACAACTGGGAACACTTCTATGGAAGAAATGAAATGTATGCTCGTGATGGGGTGCATCTATCGAGGGCTGGGGCTGTTGCTGTTGCGAACTCGTTGGAACCAGTGGTTAGAGGTGTTTGTTTGGGTTTAAACTGTTAGTAGATAGTGGTATGGGAATTGATTTGGAGGAAGGAGGTAATAAAAGTATGTGTTTGTGGGAGAAAAGAATTGGCAAAATGATCAGGGAAAGAGAAGGGCCTCAAAATAACAATTCACTTAGGGTATATTACACTAACAGTAGAAGTCTAAGGAATAAAATTAACGAATTAAATGCTCTTGTCTGCACAGAAAAAAATAGATATTATTGCACTTACCGAAACGTGGATGAATGTAGAAAATAGAGAACTATTAGTTGAATATCAAATAAATGGATTTAAACTATTTCACACAGATAGATAAATTAGACGAGGAGGTGGAGTAGCCATATATGTTAGGGACAATTTGAAATGTAGTCTCAAAGAGGGAATCAAAACTGAGCCACACACAGAAACTATTTGGATAGAATTAAACGAAAAAGCTAATAATATTATAATAGGAGTTATATATAGGCCACCAAATTTAGACAGAATGGAAGCAAAGCACCTATGGGCTGAAATATCTAGAGCATTTAGATCTAACAGTATTTATGTCATGGGTGACTTTAATTTTAGCGGAATAAACTGGTTGAACAAAACAGGGAATAGTGAAGCAGAAGATTTTCTAGAATTAATTGACGATTGCTTTCTTACGCAACACATTAAGGAACCAACACGGGAAAATAATATTTTAGATTTAGTGTTAACTAACTGGGAAACACAAATTAATGACATCGAAATAGGGAGTGAGCTAGGGAACAGTGATCACAAATAAATCAGATTTAGCATAGAATGGAATAGACCAGTAGGAGAAAATTCTCTTAAAGTGCCAGATTTTCGAAAAGCTGATTTTAATAGCCTAAGAAATTTTTTGGGTCAAATTGATTGGAAAGTCTTGGGTATGGGGTGTGGACCGGTCTTGGAGCGAGACATGAACCCAGCGATAGGTGACTTAAATGGGGATTTCGATGTGGATTCAATATATAACTTATTTAAGAATATTCTAAACAAAGCACAGGAACGTAGTATACCATACAAATTGAATAGATCGAATACTAATGACCCAAAGTGGATAACAAAGAATTTGAAGAACCTTATAGGTAAAAAGAGAGCTTGGTACAAAAGGATTAAAAATGGGGAGGTCACTTTAGAACAGGAATTCGTACAACTGGTTAGAAATGTTAAAAATGAGATAAGGAAAGCAAAAAGAAACTATGAAGTTAAGAAGAAACTATGAAACTATGAAAGAAACTAAGAAACTAAGAAACTAAGAAACTATGCCTTAAGAAGACTTTGATAAAGCCGCCTTCAAACGCCATAGCAACTTCAAATTCATTTGACGTTTTGGAGGACGAGTGCTGTGGAGAGACTGTGGATTGCGCAAAAGGGAAAGCAACGAAGAGAAAGGAAGCGCAGGCCCCTCAGAAAGTAAAGGAAGTACCTAAGCAAACATTAGTTGTCGGAGATTCCCAGATAAGGTATTTGGATAGAACGTTTTGTGCTAGAGATAGGGGGAACAGGTTAAGGGTTTGCTATCCCGGAGCTGGCATTGGTGATATTATAAACAACATGAATGATATTATGGCTGGTAATGGGAACAATCCCATTATTTGCATTAGCGTGGGAGGAAATGATGTTGGTCGAGTCAGGAGTGAGGAACTGATTCAGAGGTATAAAACAGCCATAGAGTTAGTTAGGAGCAAGGGAGGAATCCCGATCATATGTGGCATTCTTCCAAGAAAGGGAGTGGGAAATGAATGGATATCGAGGGCACTTGGTGTCAATTGCCGGCTGGAAAGATATTGCAAATCAAATGCAATATCTTTCATAGACAACTGGGAACACTTCTATGGAAGAAATGAAATGTATGCTCGTGATGGGGTGCATCTATCGAGAGCTGGGGTTGTTGCTGTTGCGAACTCGCTAGAAGAAGTGGTTAGAGGTGTTTGTTTGGGTTTAAATTGTTAGTAGAGAGAGGTATGGGAATTGATTTGGAGGAAGGAGGTAATAAAAGTATGTGTTTGTGGGAGAAAGGAATTGGCAAAACGATCAGGGAAAGAGAAGGTCCGCAAAATAACAATTCACTTAGGGTATATTACACTAACAGTAGAAGTCTAAGAAATAAAATTAACGAATTAAATGCTCTTGTCTGCACAGAAAAAATAGATATTATTGCACTTACCGAAACGTGGATGAATGTAGAAAATAGAGAACTATTAGCTGAATATCAAATATATGGATTTAAACTATTTCACACAGATAGATATATTAGACGAGGAGGTGGAGTAGCCATATATGTTAGGGACAATTTGAAATGTAGTCTCAAAGAGGGAATCAAAACAGAGCCACACACAGAAACTATTTGGATTGAATTAAACGAAAAAGCTAATAATATTATAATAGGAGTAATATATAGGCCACCAAATTTAGACAGAATGGAAGCAAAGCATCTATGGGATGAAATATCTAGAGCATCTAGATCTAACAGTATTTATGTCATGGGTGACTTTAATTTTAGCGGAATAAACTGGTTGAACAAAACAGGGAATAGTGAAGCAGAAGATTTTCTAGAATTAATTGACGATTGCTTTCTTACGCAACACATTAAGGAACCAACACGGGAAAATAATATTTTAGATTTAGTGTTAACTAACAGGGAAACGCAAATTAATGACATCGAAATAGGGAGTGAGCTAGGGAGCAGTGATCACAAAGAAATCAGATTTGGCATAGAATGGAATAGACCAGTAGGAGAAAATTCTGTTAAAGTGCCAGATTTTCGAAAAGCTGATTTTAATAGCCTAAGAAATTTTTTGGGTCAAATTGATTGGAAAAGCTTGGGTATGGGGTGTGGGCCGGTCTTGGAGCGAGACATGAACCCAGCGATAGGTGACTTAAATGGGGATTTCGATGTGGATTCAATATATAACTTATTTAAGAATATTCTAAACAAAGCACAGGAACGTAGTATACCATACAAATTGAATAGATCGTATACTAATGACCCAAAGTGGATAACAAAGAATTTGAAGAACCTTATAGGTAAAAAGAGAGCTTGGTACAAAAGGATTAAAAATGGGGAGGTCACTTTAGAACAGGAATTCGTACAACTGGTTAGAAATGTTAAAAAAGAGATAAGGAAAGCAAAAAGAAACTATGAAGTTCGCATAGCAGGGCAAGCAAAGACAAATCCTAAAGGGTTTTTTCAGTTATATCGTACTAAGACTAGGGAAAGGATAGGTCCATTAAAAACTGAGACAGGTCAAATAACAGATAGTGATGAAGAGATGAGTAGTATTTTTAATAAATATTTTGTATCTGTATTTACTAAAGAGGAACTTAACAATATGCCTTCAGCCGAACAAGTCTATGTGGGTGGGGACGAGGACAGGTTGACGAGTTTAGCAGTTACCAGGGAGGATGTTCTTAAACAAATAGTAAAACTCAAACCAAACAAATCCCCAGGGCCGGATGAAGTGTTTGCTAGGGTGCTTAAAGAATGCAAAGAGGAGCTTTGTGACCCACTGTCAACCATATTTAATAAATCAATAGAGTCAGGCAGAGTGCCAGAGTTTTGGAAAGTTGCTAATGTGATACCAGTTTTTAAGAAAGGAGATAGATCACTTGCGTCTAACTATCGACCAATTAGCCTAACGTCTATTGTGGGAAAGTTACTCGAATCTATAATAGCAAATAAAATTCGTCTTCATCTTGAAAAACATAAATTAATAATTGAGTCGCAACATGGTTTTATAAATGGCCGTTCATGTTTAACAAATTTGTTATCTTTTTATTCTAGCATTGTTGAGGCAGTTGATAGTGGTAAGGATTGCGATGTTGTATACCTTGACTTTAGCAAAGCTTTTGATACAGTGCCACATGAAAGACTGATTAAAAAAATAGAGTCTCATGGTATTGGGGGTGCTATATTAAGCTGGATTAGGGCATGGCTATACCAAAGGAAACAGAGAGTTAGTATAAATGGAATCAAGTCAGAGTGGGAAAATGTTGTAAGTGGAGTGCCTCAAGGCTCTGTCCTGGGACCTCTGTTGTTTATAATATATATAAATGATTTAGATTCAGGTTTGAGTAGCAACATTTGCAAATTTGCCGATGATACGAAAATCGGTAGGGAAATTAATTCGGAGGAGGACTCACTATCACTTCAAGTTGATCTAGATAGGGTTTTGAAATGGTCAAAGGATTGGCAGATGCAGTTTAATGCTGATAAATGTAAAGTTCTGAGGTTAGGTAATGATGATAGAGTTACAAGATACGAGCTAGATGGTGTTGTGATTGCGAAGTCGGATTGCGAAAGGGATCTGGGAGTTATGATTAGTAAGAATTTAAAACAAAAGGATCAATGCATAAATGTTCGTAATAAGGCAAATCGGACACTTGGATTTATTAATCGCAGCGTTAGTAACAAGACACCTGGTGTGGTTCTCAAGCTATATCTTGCTCTAGTTAGGCCCCATTTAGATTATGCAGTTCAGTTTTGGTCGCCATATTATAGAATGGATATAAATTCACTTGAACGTGTCCAGCGTAGGATGACTAAGTTAATTCCCCAAATTAGAAATCTTTCATATGAAGAAAGATTAACAAAGCTTAAGTTGCATTCACTGGAAAGGCGAAGAGTTAGGGGTGACATGATAGAGGTTTACAAGTGGATGAATGGACATAACCGGGGGGATATTAATAGGGTATTAAAAGTATCAACACAGGACAGAACACGAAACAATGGATATAAATTGGATAAGTTTAGATTTAGGAAAGACTTGGGTAAATACTGGTTCAGTAACAGGGTTGTTGATTTGTGGAACCAATTGCCGCGTAACATTGTGGAGGTGGGGTCCCTCGATTGTTTCAAGCACGGGTTGGACAAGTATATGAGTGGGATTGGGTGGTTATAGAATAGGAGCTGCCTCGTATGGGCCAATAGGCCTTCTGCAGTTACCTTTGTTCTTATGTTCTTATGTTCTTATATTAAGCTGGATTAGGGCATGGCTATACCAAAGGAAACAGAGTTAGTATAAATGGAATCAAGTCAGTGTGGGAAAATGTTGTAAGTGGAGTGCCTCAAGGCTCTGTCCTGGGACCTCTGTTGTTTATAATATATATAAATGATTTAGATTCAGGTTTGAGTAGCAACATTTGCAAATTTGCCGATGATACGAAAATCGGTAGGGAAATTAATTCGGAGGAGAACTCACTATCACGTCAAGTTGATCTAGATAGGGTTTTGAAATGGTCAAAGGATTGGCAGATGCAGTTTAATGCTGATAAATGTAAAGTTCTGAGGTTAGGTAATGATGATAGAGTTACAAGATACGAGCTAGATGGTGTTGAGATTGCGAAGTCGGATTGCGAAAGGGATCTGGGAGTTATGATTACATAAGAACAAAGGTAACTGCAGAAGGCCTATTGGCCCATACGAGGCAGCTCGTATGGGCCTATTGGCCCATACGAGGCAGCTCCTATTCTATAACCACCCAATCCCACTCATATACTTGTCCAACCCGTGCTTGAAACAATCGAGGGACCCCACCTCCACAATGTTACGCGGCAATTGGTTCCACAAATCAACAACCCTGTTACTGAACCAGTATTTACCCAAGTCTTTCCTAAATCTAAACTTATCCAATTTATATCCATTGTTTCGTGTTCTGTCCTGTGTTGATACTTTTAATACCCTATTAATATCCCCCCGGTTATGTCCATTCATCCACTTGTAAACCTCTATCATGTCACCCCTAACTCTTCGCCTTTCCAGTGAATGCAACTTAAGCTTTGTTAATCTTTCTTCATATGAAAGATTTCTAATTTGGGGAATTAACTTAGTCATCCTACGCTGGACACGTTCAAGTGAATTTATATCCATTCTATAATATGGCGACCAAAACTGAACTGCATAATCTAAATGGGGCCTAACTAGAGCAAGATATAGCTTGAGAACCACACCAGGTGTCTTGTTACTAACGCTGCGATTAATAAATCCAAGTGTCCGATTTGCCTTATTACGAACATTTATGCATTGATCCTTTTGTTTTAAATTCTTACTAATCATAACTCCCAGATCCCTTTCGCAATCCGACTTCGCAATCACAACACCATCTAGCTCGTATCTTGTAACTCTATCATCATTACCTAACCTCAGAACTTTACATTTATCAGCATTAAACTGCATCTGCCAATCCTTTGACCATTTCAAAACCCTATCTAGATCAACTTGAAGTGATAGTGAGTCCTCCTCCGAATTAATTTCCCTACCGATTTTCGTATCATCGGCAAATTTGCAAATGTTGCTACTCAAACCTGAATCTAAATCATTTATATATATTATAAACAACAGAGGTCCCAGGACAGAGCCTTGAGGCACTCCACTTACAACATTTTCCCACTCTGACTTGATTCCATTTATACTAACTCTCTGTTTCCTTTGGTATAGCCATGCCCTAATCCAGCTTAATATAGCACCCCCAATACCATGAGACTCTATTTTTTTAATCAGTCTTTCATGTGGCACTGTATCAAAAGCTTTGCTAAAGTCAAGGAATACAACATCGCAATCCTTACCACTATCAACTGCCTCAACAATGCTAGAATAAAAAGATAACAAATTTGTTAAACATGAACGGCCATTTATAAAACCATGTTGCGACTCAATTATTAATTTATGTTTTTCAAGATGAAGACGAATTTTATTTGCTATTATAGATTCGAGTAACTTTCCCACAATAGACGTTAGGCTAATTGGTCGATAGTTAGACGCAAGTGATCTATCTCCTTTCTTAAAAACTGGTATCACATTAGCAACTTTCCAAAACTCTGGCACTCTGCCTGACTCTATTGATTTATTAAATATGGTTGACAGTGGGTCACAAAGCTCCTCTTTGCATTCTTTAAGCACCCTAGCAAACACTTCATCCGGCCCTGGGGATTTGTTTGGTTTGAGTTTTACTATTTGTTTAAGAACATCCTCCCTGGTAACTGCTAAACTCGTCAACCTGTCCTCGTCCCCACCCACATAGACTTGTTCGGCTGAAGGCATATTGTTAAGTTCCTCTTTAGTAAATACAGATACAAAATATTTATTAAAAATACTACTCATCTCTTCATCACTATCTGTTATTTGACCTGTCTCAGTTTTTAATGGACCTATCCTTTCCCTAGTCTTAGTACGATATAACTGAAAAAACCCTTTAGGATTTGTCTTTGCTTGCCCTGCTATGCGAACTTCATAGTTCCTTTTTGCTTTCCTTATCTCTTTTTTAACATTTCTAACCAGTTGTACGAATTCCTGTTCTAAAGTGACCTCCCCATTTTTAATCCTTTTGTACCAAGCTCTCTTTTTACCTATAAGGTTCTTCAAATTCTTTGTTATCCACTTTGGGTCATTAGTATACGATCTATTCAATTTGTATGGTATACTACGTTCCTGTGCTTTGTTTAGAATATTCTTAAATAAGTTATATATTGAATCCACATCGAAATCCCCATTTAAGTCACCTATCGCTGGGTTCATGTCTCGCTCCAGGACCGGCCCACACCCCATACCCAAGCCTTTCCAATCAATTTGACCCAAAAAATTTCTTAGGCTATTAAAATCAGCTTTTCGAAAATCTGGCACTTTAACAGAATTTTCTCCTACTGGTCTATTCCATTCTATGCTAAATCTGATTTCTTTGTGATCACTGCTCCCTAGCTCACTCCCTATTTCGATGTCATTAATTTGCGTTTCCCTGTTAGTTAACACTAAATCTAAAATATTATTTTCCCGTGTTGGTTCCTTAATGTGTTGCGTAAGAAAGCAATCGTCAATTAATTCTAGAAAATCTTCTGCTTCACTATTCCCTGTTTTGTTCAACCAGTTTATTCCGCTAAAATTAAAGTCACCCATGACATAAATACTGTTAGATCTAGATGCTCTAGATATTTCATCC
Source organism: Procambarus clarkii (assembly GCF_040958095.1). Taxonomy (NCBI): domain Eukaryota; kingdom Metazoa; phylum Arthropoda; class Malacostraca; order Decapoda; family Cambaridae; genus Procambarus; species Procambarus clarkii. The sequence continues at coordinate 35,002,293 of NC_091204.1, read as the reverse complement.
CATAGATGCTTTGCTTCCATTCTGTCTAAATTTGGTGGCCTATATATTACTCCTATTACAATATTATTAGCTTTTTCGTTTAATTCAAACGAAAGAATAAGAATCTTAATTAGTAAGAATTTAAAACAAAAGGATCAATGCATAAATGTTCGTAATAAGGCAAATCGGACACTTGGATTTATTAATCGCAGCGTTAGTAACAAGACACCTGGTGTGGTTCTCAAGCTATATCTTGCTCTAGTTAGGCCCCATTTAGATTATGCAGTTCAGTTTTGGTAGCCATATTATAAAATGAATATAAATTCACTTGAACGTGTCCAGCGTAGGATGACTAAGTTAATTCCCCAAATTAGAAATCTTTCATATGAAGAAAGATTAACAAAGCTTAAGTTGCATTCACTGGAAAGGCGAAGAGTTAGGGGTGACATGATAGAGGTTTACAAGTGGGTGAATGGACATAACAAAGGGGATATTAATAGGGTATTAAAAGTATCAACACAAGACAGAACACGAAACAATGGGTATAAATTGGATAAGTTTAGATTTAGGAAAGACTTGGGTAAATACTGGTTCAGTAACAGGGTTGTTGATTAGTGGAACCAATTACCGCGTAACGTGCTGGAGGTGGGGTCCCTCGATTGTTTCAAGCGCGGGTTGGACATGTATATGAGTGGGATTGGGTGGTTATAAATAGGAGCTGCCTCGTATGGGCCAATAGGCCTTCTGCAGTTGCCTTTGTTCTTATGTTCTTATCTTACAGTACTCAAGTATAACATTTTTTAGCACAGGGACTCCCACTCCCTTTCCACAGCATGCCAAGGCCTTCAGAGGTTGTAATCTCTTCCGACATTGACCCAACAGTCTGTTCATCTCAGCTTCCAAACTCTCATGGGTATATGCAACGTATATGCGTAAATATTTATATATATTAACTCTCTCTATATTTTTACCGTTTATTTTCAATATAATGGGCCTCCGACTTCTACATTCAAACTTAGTTTTGTTTTCATTACCCACCAGTCCCATATGTTAGTTTAGTTCATTTACTTAACAATCCCTGGCTTACAAAGGGAATACTTAAATCTATTAATAAAAAACATGACCTTGAGAAGAAGTATAGGTTAGGAATTGTCTCCAAAGAATTCTCAAAGAATTACTCATTATTGCTGTCTAAGATAATTAGACGAGCCAAAACTAAATACTACGAAGATAAATTTACCCAAATAAAGAGCAACATTAAACTAACTTGGAGAACAATTTCTCAAATATTGGGATCAAAGAAGTCTTTAAATAACAAACCGACTCTCCTGTCTAATAACGATGGTCAGCTTTCAGCCTCTGATTCTGCTATTGAGTTCAATAGGTTCTTCTCTTCCATTGGTTCATCCCTTGCAAATGATATTCCATCTTCCAGTACAGACATTAAGGACTATCTTACAGGTAACTATCCACAGTCTCTGTACCTAAAGCCTATTAATTCCACTGACGTCAATGAGATAATCCTTTCCCTTAAGAATTAATTGACGATTAGAATTAATTGACGATTGCTTTCTTACGCAACACATTAAGGAACCAACACGGGAAAATAATATTTTAGATTTAGTGTTAACTAACAGGGAAACGCAAATTAATGACATCGAAATAGGGAGTGAGCTAGGGAGCAGTGATCACAAAGAAATCAGATTTAGCATAGAATGGAATAGACCAGTAGGAGAAAATTCTGTTAAAGTGCCAGATTTTCGAAAACCTGATTTTAATAGCCTAAGAAATTTTTTGGGTCAAATTGATTGGAAAGGCTTGGGTATGGGGTGTGGGCCGGTCTTGGAGCGAGACATGAACCCAGCGATAGGTGACTTAAATGGGGATTTCGATGTGGATTCAATATATAACTTATTTAAGAATATTCTAAACAAAGCACAGGAACGTAGTATACCATACAAATTGAATAGATCGTATACTAATGACCCAAAGTGGATAACAAAGAATTTGAAGAACCTTATAGGTAAAAAGAGAGCTTGGTACAAAAGGATTAAAAATGGGGAGGTCACTTTAGAACAGGAATTCGTACAACTGGTTAGAAATGTTAAAAAAGAGATAAGGAAAGCAAAAAGAAACTATGAAGTTCGCATAGCAGGGCAAGCAAAGACAAATCCTAAAGGGTTTTTTCAGTTATATCGTACTAAGACTAGGGAAAGGATAGGTCCATTAAAAACTGAGACAGGTCAAATAACAGATAGTGATGAAGAGATGAGTAGTATTTTTAATAAATATTTTGTATCTGTATTTACTAAAGAGGAACTTAACAATATGCCTTCAGCCGAACAAGTCTATGTGGGTGGGGACGAGGACAGGTTGACGAGTTTAGCAGTTACCAGGGAGGATGTTCTTAAACAAATAGTAAAACTCAAACCAAACAAATCCCCAGGGCCGGATGAAGTGTTTGCTAGGGTGCTTAAAGAATGCAAAGAGGAGCTTTGTGACCCACTGTCAACCATATTTAATAAATCAATAGAGTCAGGCAGAGTGCCAGAGTTTTGGAAAGTTGCTAATGTGATACCAGTTTTTAAGAAAGGAGATAGATCACTTGCGTCTAACTATCGACCAATTAGCCTAACGTCTATTGTGGGAAAGTTACTCGAATCTATAATAGCAAATAAAATTCGTCTTCATCTTGAAAAACATAAATTAATAATTGAGTCGCAACATGGTTTTATAAATGGCCGTTCATGTTTAACAAATTTGTTATCTTTTTATTCTAGCATTGTTGAGGCAGTTGATAGTGGTAAGGATTGCGATGTTGTATACCTTGACTTTAGCAAAGCTTTTGATACAGTGCCACATGAAAGACTGATTAAAAAAATAGAGTCTCATGGTATTGGGGGTGCTATATTAAGCTGGATTAGGGCATGGCTATACCAAAGGAAACAGAGAGTTAGTATAAATGGAATCAAGTCAGAGTGGGAAAATGTTGTAAGTGGAGTGCCTCAAGGCTCTGTCCTGGGACCTCTGTTGTTTATAATATATATAAATGATTTAGATTCAGGTTTGAGTAGCAACATTTGCAAATTTGCCGATGATACGAAAATCGGTAGGGAAATTAATTCGGAGGAGGACTCACTATCACTTCAAGTTGATCTAGATAGGGTTTTGAAATGGTCAAAGGATTGGCAGATGCAGTTTAATGCTGATAAATGTAAAGTTCTGAGGTTAGGTAATGATGATAGAGTTACAAGATACGAGCTAGATGGTGTTGTGATTGCGAAGTCGGATTGCGAAAGGGATCTGGGAGTTATGATTAGTAAGAATTTAAAACAAAAGGATCAATGCATAAATGTTCGTAATAAGGCAAATCGGACACTTGGATTTATTAATCGCAGCGTTAGTAACAAGACACCTGGTGTGGTTCTCAAGCTATATCTTGCTCTAGTTAGGCCCCATTTAGATTATGCAGTTCAGTTTTGGTCGCCATATTATAGAATGGATATAAATTCACTTGAACGTGTCCAGCGTAGGATGACTAAGTTAATTCCCCAAATTAGAAATCTTTCATATGAAGAAAGATTAACAAAGCTTAAGTTGCATTCACTGGAAAGGCGAAGAGTTAGGGGTGACATGATAGAGGTTTACAAGTGGATGAATGGACATAACCGGGGGGATATTAATAGGGTATTAAAAGTATCAACACAGGACAGAACACGAAACAATGGATATAAATTGGATAAGTTTAGATTTAGGAAAGACTTGGGTAAATACTGGTTCAGTAACAGGGTTGTTGATTTGTGGAACCAATTGCCGCGTAACATTGTGGAGGTGGGGTCCCTCGATTGTTTCAAGCACGGGTTGGACAAGTATATGAGTGGGATTGGGTGGTTATAGAATAGGAGCTGCCTCGTATGGGCCAATAGGCCTTCTGCAGTTACCTTTGTTCTTATGTTCTTATGTTCTTATGTTCTTAAAACCAAGTCTGGTTCCCTTGAGGAGATACCAACTTTAATTTACAAAAAAGCCTCCAGAACTTTAGCCCCTGCTATTGCTTTGCTCTTCAACAAGTCACTTGAACTCCAAACCTTCCCAGATGTTCTAAAAAAAGCTAGAGTAACGCCTGTCCACAAATGTGGTGATCTCACAGATGTTAACAACTACAGACCTATATCTATCCTGCCAAACTTGTCAAAAAAATTTGAAAAACTAATCTATAAGCAGCTTTACTCATATCTAGCCAAACTCAATATACTTAGCCCTTGCCAATATGGCTTCAGACCCAAAAAAAGCACTAACGATGCTTTTATTAGTATGCTTAACTCGATTCATACAGCTCTTGATAAAAATGAGTTCCCTGTTGGGTTGTTTGTGGACCTGCGTAAAGCTTTTGATACTGTCAACCACCAAAACCTTCTTCTTAAATTACATCATTATGGAGTCAGGGGACACTCCCTACAATACCTCAAATCCTACCTTACTGACAGGCTCCTATATGTTTCTGTGAATAATACAATTTCTCCCACCCTACCCATCAACATTGGTGTTCCCCAGGGCAGCATACTTGGTCCTCTCCTCTTTCTCATCTATATTAATGACCTTCCAAATGCCTCCCAACACCTCAAACCAATTCTATTTGCTGACGACACAACCTTCATTTACTCCAGTCCTGATCCCCTTGCTCTAAATGCCACAGTAAATACTGAGCTAAATAAAGTCCATCTGTGGCTAACTGCCAACAAACTCACCCTTAACATTGACAAAACCTTCTATATTCTGTTTGGCAATAAATCCTCTAATCAAATAAATCTCAAAATAAACAATACCCAAATTTGTAACAAATTAGATGGCAAATTCCTTGGCATTCTCATTGACCACAAGCTGAATTTCCAGGGACACATTCTAAACATATCAAAAAAAGTTTCAAAAACTGTGGGCATTCTTTCTAAGATCAGATATTATGTACCACGCCCTGCCCTGGTGACTCTCTATTACTCCCTTATCTATCCATATCTCAACTATGGTATTTGTGCTTGGGGCTCTACTACCCAAAATCACTTACGTCCTCTAATTACTCAACACAAAGCTGCTATTAGGACAATATCCAATTCTGGCCCCAGACATCACTCGGTACCTCTACTCAAATCTCTGAATATGTTAGACATTAAGTCACTGCACATTCTCTCATGTGTATTATACATATATAAAACGCTAAACTATAATGCCAATCCTGATCTCAAAAGCTTCATAGAAGGTTGTAACAGAACCCATGAGCACCACACCAGAAATAAATACAGTTTTGATATTCCTAGAGTACGACTTAATCAAACTAGAAATGCTCTACAAATCAAGGGGCCCAGAATGTGGAATGACCTTCCCAACCATGTTAAAGACTGTACCTCTCTCAACCAGTTTAAGTTAAAAGCGAAGCTATACCTAATAAATTCCCTGTAACCTACCTTACCCTTCTATTGTCAACCAATGTCTGTTTTTTCTTTAAAGAGCGCTGTTTGTCGACATAATTGTATTTGTGCTGCTTTTTCATCTATGTTTTCATTTCTTGTTTTCATTCTACTCATTATGCTCAATTAGTATTAAGCTTGTCATTTAAGTTTATCATGCCCGAAACGCTTTGCGTAATAGTGGCTTTAGGCATTGTATGTACTAGCTCTACCTATAAGTCAACCAATCCTTGTAAAAATTTATTGTATGTATGTACCTTACCTAAATAAAATTGTATTGTATTGTATTATGCACCCCATACCCATCTTGTGGGCGGTAGTGGAAAGGGTTACAGAGGCACATAATGGGCTCAGGGACTGAACCCCACAATTCATTTAGCTAAACAAGTTACAATCTTGATGAGCTAGTTACAAAATTCAATATAAGTCATCACATCAACAATGGGTTCGAGATCGACCTCAAGTACAGGTTCTAAATTAAGCAACTGACATATGTGGAGAGCTAGTGTCAAAATTTATATGTTTGTCCTGCACACCGCCCCCCATCCAGTGGGCAGCGGTGGATAGGTTACAATCACTTAGTTACTACCTACAGTTAGCAAACTGGGGATATTTGGCTAAAATTTCTGGTAGCAGATCATTTTGAATGAAATATTGACACATCGCTGGAACATTGGTTATAGAATTGTCTCTAAGTTCACGTATCTTTTCGCACTCCATCACATAGTGACGGAGGGTGTGCGAATAATTTTGTTGACACAGTTTACATTTGGTCAGGTCTACATCAGCAGATAATGAGAATTCCGAGAGATACTTGTAACCGAGTCTAAGCGGAGCAGTAGTAACATCTAGAAGTCTGTTGATTTTATTGGATGATCCATAGATGTGTGGCTCCTCTTGCATGATAGTATGATGATAGATGGAATTACTGGTGTCAATTTCACTTTGCCTCAGATCTACAAGATCTTGTTGAAGTTCTCGGTGTTCTGCTGCTCTCAGATTGCTCATTGACAATCCAAGGTTACACTCAACGGCTCCTTTAAAGGCAGATTCTTTGGCTAACTTATCAGCTCTATCATGCATTCGGAGCCCAACATGAGATGGAGATCACATGAAATGGACTCTGTTACCATCCTTAATAATTGTGTTGTATTTGTGTCTAGCTTCGGACACGAGAATGTTACAGTTATGTCTTAAAGAGTTGAGAGCATTTAAGGATAATAAGGAGTCACTTACAATTAATGTATCAAGTTTTGAGACTTGTACACATTTCAGTGCAAGGATCAAGGCAAATAGTTCAGTCTTAAGGGTAGACGCCCAGTTGTTTATACGGACTCCCCACTCAAAGTACAAGCCATCGCCCATTGTCAGGACAACTGCACTTCCAGCTGCACTCGTGGTGCGGTGTAGGGAACCATTAGTGTATATAATTTGAGAAAGAGAATGCTCTGTGTACAGGATCACGATCACAGATCAGAGACTCAGCAACTAGCAACCGTCGCGGTCGGACGTGCTCGCGTTGCTCCAGCTCTTCTCTCTCGCACCTAGTACTGCAGGGTGGATAAACAATTGGCAGCAGACTTGCGTCTCTCTAGATGGTCAGACCCCACTCCTAACTCTGCCTACAGACTCTGCCTACTGTGCAGACTCTGCCTACTGTGACCCCCACTTCTGCATCAGTTCCAGTTACCAACCATGACATCACTGTGAACGCAGCCACACTTTCAGACATTCTGTCAGCTCCTGCTCCACACGCTTCTCCAGCTGCTGCTGTCCCTTCACCCGTCTCAGTGGCGAATTTCGCTGCTATCGACCCTTGGTGTGACCCTATAGAGGGTACCGACTATGCAGCACCTTCTGCTGCAGTACCTACCGCTGTTACTCACCCTCCGAGAACTCTACCTTCAAGACATCAACCCTCAAGAACCCAACCTTCAAGAAATCTACCCCAGCGAGTCAACACCCCTGCTCCTCACTCATCTGATGAATCGGATGAGGACGTATCTGTCGGTACACCATCACCCCCAAGGAAAGATCACCTCCAAGCATCAACACGAACCGTGACCACCAAGACCGACAAGCCCAAAAAAAGAACAACGATCAAAGTTTGGTGAAATCAACAAGAAAGAAGACTACTAACGAACTGACTTAACATCAACATCTGACATCAAACCTCCACTGCCAGCTGCTTGCGTTCCCGGCCACTGTGTGTACTGCAAATGACACCCCACTCAATTCTACTTTCATCTGATCAAGCTCAAATCCACGGTGGTTGGGCCACCGATCTTTCATCTCCCCTCTTCACCTCATCCCCGGATCCTTGCTCAAGATTTCTGCAGCCTCGCCCCGTTCTTCCATCCCCTACTTGCCAGCTCTATGGACATTTTCGTTTCTGTGTACAGAGCATCAATATGGCTTAAGGCGTTGAGCTTTACCTCAAGACGAAGCTTGGGCTGATCTCTAATTTGCTTTTTGGGTGGAAAGGGAGGGATTAAAACTGGAAAGGGTGTAACCTACCACGGTGCAGGAAAGTGCCGTTGTTGTTTCTCTTGGTACAAATCATGAACCTGATACATTCTGAGTTGAGTTCCAGTTTTTGTTATCCATTTGGAACAATGCTGATCTTCAATAAAGAAATTCTGGAGGGCTTCTGTGCAAGGATTAGGATGAGTTAGCCTAAGCATTTTTATACCAATTTGACAGTTAATTTCAGTAACACGATCAACAACGCTCAGAATATTAAGTTCCTTTCTCATATTAAGTATCTTTGTGGTACGAGGGCACCCAAGGATTATCCTCAAGGCTTCGTTCTGCAATTTTTCAAGCCCTCCAAGCTTTCTTTCAGGGATCAAAACAAGCAGAGGTGCAGCATAATCCACTAAAGATCTGATGTATGCAAAGTACATCATTTTGACACTTCTGACATTGGCACCATAGCCTGAGTGATAACCTGCAACAGCCTTGAGAGCTCGGAGCCTCTCTTTATACTGACGACAGAGTCTGAATACAACAGGACCATACAGTGGCACCTCAAGGCCAAGGTATTTGAATCTGTTTACATAGTCAAGCTGGGAGCCATCAGACAGTTGCATCTTGCGAACAGCTCCTCCCTGCCTGGGTGGGCGCCGATTTAGTATCTTTGTTTTCTCTGCTGAGATAATTAAACCTAGGTCCTGACATGAGTCTAATACAGAGTTAAGAGTGTTCTGCGTATTAGCATACCCAGTGGTGTGTATCATTATATCATCAGCATAGCTAATGATGTGGACGTTGGGTTTGCTCGGTATAGAGTTTAACAGCGTGTTTATTAGGATATTAAATAAGGTAGGACTGAGGACACCACCCTGCGGGGTACCTAGTTCAAAGTCTCTTGTTACACTCCTATGCCCCTGGTAAAATACAGATGACTTCCTGTTGGATAAGATCCCCTGATCCAACACAGAAGCCTACCACCAATATTCATTCTTGCAAGCTCACTCAAGATAACATGTCTATTTGCAATATCAAAGGCAGACTTAAGATCTAGGAAGGTGGTATATGACTTTTCAGTGTGCAGGGTAAGAAAGGTGGTGATGCAATGATGCACACTCCTTCCATGCATGAAGCCATATATCTGGGGGGATAGCATGGTTCTTATTCTATGGAGGAGACGGTTTAGGACCATTCTCTCGAATGTTTTACAAATGCAGCTAGTAAGGGAAATTGGGCGGAAAGCATTCTCTTGATTTGGCTTGGGAATTGGAATGATTATACTGTTGGTCCAAGAGTTAGGAAGCTCCCCAGTAACATAGCTCATATTATACAGCTCAAGCAGGGGATTCCCTGGTACTAAAGGGAGCAGACGCAATATGTCATAAGTGATACCATCTTCACCGGGGGATGTGGCTTTGCCTTTGTTTAGGGCCGCGAGTAATTCAAACTCAGTAACCAGCATTTAATCTGAACTGTATGTCTGGGGGAAGATTATTGAAGTTAGAGGTGGTTGCCCAAGCATCGACTAACTCGTTTGCTCTGTGTAGAGGGTGAGGGTGTGCTACTTGGCCGATCTTATCGCCTTTAATTCTTTTAATATCCTTCCATGCCTGGCTGAGGGGGGTGTGAGAGTTGAGACTGTTAACAAAAGTTTCCCAGTTATCTTGCCTGAGCTCTGTCATGCGCTCCCTCGCCTTGGCTAGGGCTTTCTGAAAGAGCTTGAGCATTGCTGCCGTACGTGTTTCCCTATATGCAAGCCCAACTCGTCTGGCAGTGCGTTTCATAGTACGCAGTTTGGGGTCATTGTAATAGGCATGGCGTTTATTACCTTTCATATCGTTCCGACTATTGGATGGTGCAGGGGGCTGACCTAAAGGGTCAGCAAACATCTGAATGCTCTGTACTAGACCGTCGTTAAATGTCTGGACAGTGGAGGGATCATAAGTGCTGTACCACTCTGATACATGAGCAACAAAGTCTTCACGTCGAGCAGGAGGAACACTGAGCCGTTTGTGTTTGAAAGTTCCACCGGGCAGGATGGTATTTCCTATACATAGAGTAGTCAATCTAGAGTGATGATCCGACAACAAATCTGTTACAATAGATGATGTGCACCAGACGTGAGAGACGTTGAAACCAACACAGAGGTCTAGAATGCCTCCACAAATATGAGTGGGTTCAAGGTCACCCACAATCTGCACATCTTGGTGACTATTTAGTAGCGACAGCAGTTGATTCCCATTACCGTTACTGAAGCGAGAGCCACCAATGTCCTTGTGTCTAGCATTGTAGTCACCAAGAATGATGGTTGGCTCTGCTTGAGCGCAGGCCGGAAGATCAATATAATTTAACTTTCCTGCTGGAGCATATAGATTAAATACATTGAGTACAGAGTTGCCCACATAGATCTTCACTCCATGATACTGTTGACCGGCAGTTTGTTTTTCTGGCAGAAGTTGATGGGGTAGGGATTGTTTGATGTATAGAATGCAAGAGTTACTGGATCTGAGGTTGTAAGAAACAAATGAGGGCAATTTCGGGGGTGAGGATCTTGCGGGAACTCTGCACTCCTGGAGACATACAATATCGATGTGTTCAGTTGTTACTTTGTGATGTAAATCTGAGAACCTTTTTTTGAGGGATGCAATGTTCCAGCTAAGGATGGATAACTTAGTTAATTGTGTATTTAAAGTCAGCATTATATATTGATATTATTAGTTCACTTAATATTTATTATCTATATACATATTATCTATTGCACTACGATATAAGTCCAGGAACATTTGTTAGTTTATTACCAATGTCACACATTTGCCTCCAATGGTCTAGTACAATTTGTCTGTCATTTCCACCTATAGAGTCGTTTTGAACATACTTTAGCACAACTTTGGCAGTTAACCTGCGTGGAAGGACTCCACTACACAAGATTTGAAGATCACTAGAAGTTTCCCCTGATAGGCAAGCGAACACATGTTTTGAGGGTTCAGGGGGAGTTTGGTGGTCATTGCTTACAAGTCCCCTCATACACGTGACCATCATCGAAATATCGCTGGTGGATTTTTTCTCATGTTGGAGTTGCTCTTGCAGCCGCTCCGTCTGCTGCTGTGACTGCTGCTGGTGTTCCTGCAACCGGTCACGAAGGGCAGCCACTGCTTGAACAGTGGAGCGACCCAAGGGCGAGGTGGTAGGGAGGCTGAGGTTGCGATCTGTCTCATTTTGATCCAAATCCTTATCCCCCACTTCCAGTTGACTGTGGGGTCCAGTGAACTCTAATGTCAATCCGGACCTTAAAAGCTTCCTAGAAGGTTGTAACAGATCCCATGAGCACCACACCAGAAACAAATACCTATTTGCTATTCCAAGAGTAAAACTTAGTCAAACTAGAAATGTTTTACAAGTCAAGGGACCTGGAATGTGGAATGACCTTCCCAGTTATGTTAAAGACTGTACCTCTCCCAACCAGTTTACGATGAAAACTAAGTACTACCTAATTAACTCAATGCAACCTACCTCACCCCCAAAATGTCAACCCATGTCTTCTATTTTAAACAATGCTGTTTTGTTGACCAAATTGTATTTTTGCTTTTTTTTCAGCCATGTTTCCCCCCCCCCATTTTTTTCCATTTTTTTCTTATTTTTTCTCAACACAATTTATACTTTAATCTCAATAAGTATTAAGTTTTAGTCTTGTAACACGGATAAGGTTCCCTCTCTCTTTACTTCTCTTCTTTCACCTTCAGCCGTATTCTTTATTCACTAACTCAAACCAAGGAACCCCAGAGCTACACTTGAACCCACCCCACGCCACGTGGTCTTAAGCCGCTTGAACGGATTAAGATTCTACAACCCTTATGACGTGAAATAGACTTCTAGCAAAACTCTAGAATCGCCTTGCGCTGCCACCACCAGACCATTACCACTGAGCAATGACCGAGGTCTGGATCGATCATGCTAATCAATGAACCTTGGGGCTTGATCCCCACTAGTAATATAGGGGACGGTTGAATTTTTACATTAAAAGTGCAGAATTATCAAAATCAAAGGGATAATGAATTCTTACTTGGTGTTAGAATCTGCGGCCCAACTCGACTCGGCCTCGTGGGCACCACGTGGTCCGGAAACATGTAAACAATATTACAAATATGGAAATTAATAAAAAGACAAATTTACTAAGTAAATGGTTTTATTCAAAACTAAACAAAATCTAAAATCAAAGCACTCCCTATAGTGAAAGGCAATGAGTTGACCTAATTCCCTATACCAACTCTTAGCAACTCTACCTTGAGGTGACCAGCTCGGTGATAGTGCTAGGTCTTGGGGCAAGTGGGTCGAGGTCACCTGCCCGGGCCGCTCCTGGTACCACACTGTCTTTCCCACATGCTCCTCTACCCAGAAGCACAGATCAGTGTTCTTCCGCCTTGTTTACTAAGTTACTAGCAAGGCTTAAGTTTAACAACTAATCTCTGTTGTACTGAACGACCCAGATTGGTTCAATTCTTTTAACTGAAGTTAATTACACAAGCATCTAGGGAAGAACTATTTCCGATTACAAAATGGCTATTTGACCTCTGAGAAAATACAAAAAATATGGAGCTTTGGTGACCTTCGTGACCTAAGGTCGCCCAAATGATTGCGCGGTAGAGACTAATCCCGCTAGTGATGTCACTGATGGTGACTTACTCATTATCCTTACAATTAGGAACCTCTCGATATTATAAACAGTAATATTATACAATTTGAATGAAGACTTATTTCTCTAAATTACTGAATACTATAAAATGATTCATTATACATTGCTATGAGACAAAGGGCGCCAGCCATTTTGTGACCCAGACTGCTAATCCCCCAGGGGATGCAACTTGTGCTTGGGTCAGGTCAAACTACAACTTGACTCCAATGTTCCCAATCTCCCATGTCTGGGAGAACAATATACTGAATAATTCCTACAACAAACCAGTTTGTTACAGTCTTAGTGTTTTTCCTGCCCGTAACGCTTTGCGTAATAGTGGCTTTAGGCATTGTATGTACTAGCTCTATCTATAAATCCATCAACTTTTGTATCTTACCTTGTATGTATGTACTTTACCTGAATAAAAATTTGTATTTGTATTTGTTTGTAGGTTGTACCATTGATGGTTACACATTGGTGTCTATCACTAAGATAGAATTGGATGTAGTCCAGGGCAAGGCCTCGGATTCCATAATGCTGAAGTTTAAGTAAAAGGTAGTTATGATTAACAGTATCAAAGGCTTTTCTTAGGTCAATAAAGAGTCCAATCAGAAACTCATTTTTGTCAAGGGCTGAGTAGATTACGTCAAGGAGACTAATGATTGCATCGTTGGTGCTCTTTTGGGACCGGAAGCCAAACTGGCAGGGGCTGAGTATGTCGAATTTTACGAGATAGGAATAGAGCTGTTTGTAGATAATTTTTTCAAGTATTTTTGATAGAATGGGTAGATTTGATATTGGTCTATAATTGTTTATGTCCGCCGGATTGCCTCTGTTATAATAAAATGGTGGGCTTGCTATGGGGAAACTAGTCCTATTCAGGGGTAAGGTCAGTCAGAATAAAGATGTATTTATTTGGGGAGATCAGTAAGGCCCGGCCCCCATGGAAACTAGAAGTAGTGCTGACTACTTGGCTACACAACAAGGTCAGTCTAGGGAATGATCAAGATCTTCTACACAGGAAGAACGATACTCTTATAATTCAGGTACTTATTTATTAACCCCTTAACAGCCCCCCATATACATTCACACCAATAACAATAATAATAATAACTTTACCACACTACTTTACGTTAAAAGCCTTGGTCCACATAAGCAGGATACAAGGTTTTACACTGAACACAAGCTAGGGTAAAGCTCTACTATTGAATAACTTGAAGTTAGAGTCAGCTTAGGGTAGGGGGACCACGTGGTTCCAATGGAACCCCCTTTAGAATAACTAGTAATATAAACTCTAAAAACACCTACTACACACAAAGTATACTACTCTACACATAGAACATGAGTATGCCAGACATGGAATAATAACTCAGTTGATACTTATCTTAAACAAGACACAGAAATAAGGAAACGAAGAGGAAGGGGACAAAAGTCTTACCTGGGACGCGGTCGGGTCAAGATACCTGCTCCGCACCTTCCCCCCCCCTCCCCCCATGCTGGGTACTGAGATGGAGACTCAGTCACCAGAAGACATGGCTACTTCTCACGGCGTTATTAACATGGCCTCTGAAAGCAGCCAGTCAGACGAGGAGGGCGAGTATCTAGAAGTTCTGACAAGGAATAAGAAGAAACGAAGAAGACAGGAGGCAAGGCGTAGTGTGGACAGTAATACACTTAACGGAAACGATAAGAGAATGAAGAACGACGCCGAGACTGATGCAGACAAACGGACGGAACGATGTGAGGAAGGTGAGGGTCAGCGGAGATGGAGGCTTCTCTTCCCTGCCTCATGCACGTTGGCCTATCATCAGAAGCTGCTGTGGACCGTCAAACTCGGAAGAGAACACCGCAAGTTCGAGCCCCTGCTGAAGGAAGGTGTAAACAGACCTTACTTAACGGTAGGTTCTATGGAGGCAGTGACGTTTCTTAGCCAGCAAGGATATGATGGAATTCTTATGGAAATACCGGAGGGGAACGAGAAGCTGACGAAGGTAATTATCTATAAATACCCTCAGATTCTGGACCCCGAGTTTATACTCGACGACCAACGATTTGTGTGGGCCAAGCGTCACCTTATTAAAGGTGAAGCTAGGAGTCAGGTGGTGGCTCTAGTGAGAGGCGACGTACCCGAGAAAGTGTTCATCACCGGGGCTGGCTACAGGCATGTAGCAAAGTATGTGGAAGAGCCCATAATATGCCTGAAATGCTGCAGATGGGGGCATAAATCCTGGAGCTGTCAAAATGATCCACGATGTCGTTTCTGCGGAAAGTCTCACCTCTCTACTGTGTGTAGAAACAGACTGAATCTGGGTGAGAAAATAGTTCCCAGATGCTACAACTGTGGAGGTGTTCACAATGCGAGCTCGGCTGTGTGTAGCAAGAGGCCGAGTATGGCTGTTCTCCGGCCGGTGAATGTTACAGAGCAAGCAAGAGCTCTTACCCAGACACCGGGAGCACAGAAAAACAGTCTGCCCCAAACAGTGCCAGTGAACCGGACGAATGCGTGGGTAAAGGAGTCACCTTTACTTAGGCAGGCTCCAGCAACAAGCAGCCACGCCACCACTCAGGACTCCGGCAGTGACAGTGTAACGGTGAGTGAAGTGGCTACTGTGGCTCAGAAAGAGGGTCATAATAATATGGTCAAGGAAGTGTGGGCTGAACTTAAAAAGTTGGTGAGTTCCTCCAAAATCTTGGGCAGAGAATCGAGTCCATCGAGGCTAAATTAAACGTTCAGGAGGTCAAGGAAAATCACAAAACGGTGAAGGATAGTCAGGATATAGTGGTTGAGGACAAAAATGAAATATTGAGTGATGAAATGAAGGAAAGTGAAGTGTGTGTGAATGATGATAGTCGTAGGGAAAGGAAGAACCCTATAATTACACATAAAATGAAAGAATCATTTGGGCCAATAATGGACGTCTCAGGGCTGAAAAAATCTCTTGAGAATCGCAATGTCGCTTTTACTGGTGAACTTGGGAGGAGGTGGGAGATGTTATACAAGGTATGGCTATCATTTAGTGAACTTATTGGGGATGACTTAGGCAATGAATTGATTAATAATGGATCACCCTAGACTGAAAGTGTTGTCATGGAATGTTAATGGTTTGAGAAACAGGGTTACAGATGTTCATTGTTATGTGATGGGAAATGATATTGATGTTGTAGCTCTCCAAGAGACAGGGGATCTGAATGAAGGATTATTGAAATTAAATGGCTATAAAGGGTTTCACCTCTTCGCTGCAAATAACATCAGAGGCACGTCGATTTATGTTAAGAACTCCATACCAGCAGAGTTAGTAGAACCGCCATCAAAAACGCAAGGTATAGAGAGTGTCTGTGTTAAATTATCATTAAGGGAAGGGGAATTTATTGTTGTTAATTTGTATGTATCCAGGAACTGCTTCGACGCTAACTATTTACCTGACTGCATTTATACTAATCCTTCACTGGTCATTGGGGACCTTAATGCTCGGCACACAAGCCTTGGGACAGTAGGTAGTATTAATACTAATGGGGTCAAGTGGTTACAGTTTCTACAAGATCATCCAGATACCTGTCTCTTGGGAAACAATGAACCAACTCACATCAGGGGAGGACGGCTTGACTATGCCTGCGTTTTAAACTCTCAGGGGATAATGGGGGAAGCTCGGGTTGTTCGGGAACTACTTAGTGACCACTTTGCCTTGAACGTTGAATTACCACTGGGGAAAAAACAAGTCCACTTTCAAAGGAAAAGGCTAAATATTAATAAAGATATGAAAAATTACTTTATTCAAAATATGGGAGATTGGTATCAACATTACACGCCGCTCTGCGTTGATAGTTTTTACGAGGACATGGTCGAGAACATAGAGAAATTAGTACAGAGGGAAAATAACGGGGGCAGGGGAAGCAAGACGCACGGACCTAAGAAATTTAAATATTCCAATGATCAGCAAGTCAAGGGATGGGAGAGAATGCTACGGAGTGCGCATAAAGCATGGTTAAAAAATGGAATGAGGGATGAAGAGAAAAATACAATGTTGGAAGTGGCTAGGGAATGCAGTCAGGTGAGGAAGGAGGCGCGGGACAGATACTGGCAAGAATTTGCTCAGTCCATTGGTAATACTAAGAACCTTAAAGACATATGGAGAGCAGTAAATAAAGTCAGGGGTTGTAAGACCAAATTCATTGCTCACTCAGATCCAGGGAAAGTTGCTAATGAGTTAGTAGATAAATGGGCAAGTGCTGCTGGTATGGAGTCCTTACCTGCAGACACGAGAGTCACCATTGAGTCATGGGAAAATATTAGAAATGGAGTAACTTTATGTGCCTTAAATACAAGATCTATAACATGCACTGAGATAACCCACGATGAGCTACTGGATGCTATAAAAAGTGGCAGTTCCACTGCTCCGGGAAAAGATGGAGTAACGTATGACATACTTAATTATTTAGCCGGTATGAAACCTAATCCCTTACTTGATTTGTTTAATATGAGTTATAGAGAGGGAAAGTTACCAAGAAAATGGAAAGAGGCTGTCATCATTCCTATCCCTAAGTCAAACGGAGGCTACAGACCTGTCTCCTTAATATCCTGCTTTTGTAAAATGATGGAAAGGATTTTGTTAAATAGGCTACTCTACCTTGTAGGTGATAACATGTCCAGTAATCTCTTTGGTTTTATCAAAGGCAAAAGTACTGCGGATTGTCTCTTAAAGTGCTTGTCTAATGTGGATGACAATTGTAGAGTTTTTGTTGATCTACAAGGAGCGTTTGATAAAGCCAATGGGGAAGTAATCTTATACGAATTAGCCAATCTGGGAATAACAGGGAGATTGCTACACTGGATAAGGGATTATCTACAAGGCAGAAAAGGTCAGGTGTATTACCAGGGATACATGTCTGAGGAACGGAGGTTTCAGTTAGGTACCCCACAAGGGGGAGTATTAAGTCCCACCTTATTCAATGTATTAATGAACAGATTAGCATCAGAGATGTATCCTCCAGGGGTCACGACGATCATATATGCTGATGACATTCTTATACAAGGCACTTCTGGGAACAAAATTCAAGATGCTCTTAACATACTTGGTACAACCTGTCACAAGTTAGGCTTAGTTATAAATGCAGATAAAACCAAATACGAGTATAGGAAACGAAGAAATATAACACTTACTCTAAATGGTGTGGAACTGAGCCGTGTACAGAAGTACAAGTATCTGGGCATGAATGTTGGATACACATGTGAGAGTAAAAATGCTGAAATAAATCATATCAGCACCTTATGTAAAGCCCGTCTGCATCCTCTAAAAGCACTGGCTTTTTCTGGTAAAGGTGTTGGGGTACCTATCTTGCGGATGTTATACATAAGCACTGTTCGGTCCCTGATAGACTACGCAGCACCCGTATTGTCTTACACAGGCCAAGGCAGAATTCAAAAAATAGAGCTGATACAGAACGAGGCTATGAGGATTATTCTTGGATGTCAAAGAAATGCAATGATTGAAATAATGAGAATGGAATTAAATTTACAGAGTGTGTGTGATAGAGTCCGTGACATTAACACTAGAGTATCTATTCGTTTCATGCGGAGAAAAGGAGGGGATAAGCTGTTTGAGAGCGTTCAGACCTGCTTGAGTGACGTACACACTTCCAGGAAACTGAGGGAGACATGCTATACGAGAGGATTAGCTCATGACCTCAGGGAATACGACGTACTTGACTGCTGTAAACCCTCTCGACAGTGTAATATGTCTGCTCCCTGGAAAGTACAGAAAATAGACGTCGAAATTGTACCCCTCAAGGTGAAAAAGATTCATCATGAACCGGGACAATTACGGTGTTTGTATGGAAGCATGATATCTCGGTTACCAAGAGGCAACAGTTTACATGTATATTGCGACGGGTCGGTGGCGGAAGATGGCAGGGCAGGGTGTGGTGTCCTAATAAGGGATTATACGGAGTTTGGGACTGTGGACAGGATAATTGAACTCCGGCTTAGTAATTATATATCATCCACACAAGCTGAACTGCAGGCCATTCTGGCGTGTTTGGAGGAAGTACGTCATGACGACAAAAATGTTTTTGTATTTGTCGATAGCCGAGGAGCACTGGAGTCCTTAAACAGTCGAAACCCAGTCTTCATGTCTATAGTGGAGGACTGTAAGAGAAGAATAACTGAGATACAGCTGAAAGGTTATAGTGTGAAATTCATGTGGATTCCGTCTCATGTTGGAATAGTGCTCAACGAGGTGGCGGATGACTTGGCCAAACGTGCCACATCAAAACCACAAGTTGACATTGAATGTGAATTCACAATGAGACAAATAAGAAGCAAAATCAGAAATATTCAGGCACAGGCGGGAGTGGAGAGGAGAGAGATAATGTATGAGAGAAGTCAAACCATGCAACACTACATGTATGTGAGTCAAAACACCCATTTCACTTATGGTAAAAGGAGAAATGCTTGGAGTGACTCTGTGTACATGCGGCTCAGGCTTGGGTACAAATATTACTGGGAATATGGGATAGATGTTCATGGTAATGACACGAAGTGTAAACTATGTGGTATGTTAAGGTCTCACACCCTTGCCCATTATATTCTTGATTGTCCGTTGATTAATGTATATAGAAACACTGAGATAAGGACTGTTCCTGAACAAATAGCCTGGATGTGTCACAACGGAAAGGTTGATGATATTCTTGAGAGATATAAGAATTTTGCACCAAGATTGTAATATTTTGTTGAATTATCTGCAGGTGTCTTGCAAATTGTCTATACAGTATACCTAGGTCATAAAAGTATTTGTGTGTACGTCTGATACCATACTACTTGTGAGGGAGGAAATGTATATTTTTACCTCTCAGAATGTTTGGTAATGTGTTTATTTGTGATGTGTGTCTATGTATATATTAACACGTTGTACTGAATGGGGTGAGAATAGCTTGAGCTACCTCATCCCTTTGTGTGTATTTTACCTCAATAAACTTATTTCAATTTCAATTTCAATTTCAAGAGGAAGGGTAGGGGGATCCTGTCCACACCACGCCAGCGCAGAAAAAGATGGCGTCTCAGTCCTTCCCCCCAGCTGCCGGCAGACTGCTCAACTAATCGTACCGCAGCCCTATACCAAGTTTACTCAGGTTTACTTTACAAATGATTAAAGTATTAGTGAACATAGTTGGTGCCTATGTTATTATTTAATAATCAACCCCCAGCTCAGTCTTTAAATGCTCTTTGAGAAACAAGACTAGTCTTACGTCTGACAGGGAAGATACAAACAAAGACACATCGAGTTGCGATTTACTACTCTAACGTAGCTTATTTAGTTAAATTTTGACCTCTGGTTTCCACTGAAGAACCCAGGGTCGTAACACTCCTCCCCCCTTCAGAGAAAAAAAAAAATGTGACTACTAGAATAGTAGTCATATTTTTTTGTAAGAGTATACAGAGAATAAAAAGAAAAAAATATATGACAAAAAAAAATCAATCAAAAACAACAATTTCTCTGCAAGAAAAATACAAAGGAGTTCTCTGAAAGAAAAAAAAACATACACAAAAAAACAAAAAAAAACAGGGAAGTAAATAAATTGGACACGGAATATTTAATGTCACAGGAGAACCTAAAAAAAATAACTAAAGCATGACAGTTGGTAAATGGCTTCCTGTGGCCTAGATGAATGTTATTCCGGCAACCTGGACAGAGCGTCGGCCATCACGTTGAGTCGGCCATCACGTTGAGTCGGCCCGGTAGGTGGGTAATGGAAAGATTGAAGTCCTGTAGGTACAACGCCCACCTGAGGATGCGTTTATTCTTCCCCTTCATCTGAGTCAGGAAGACTAGTGGGTTATGGTCCATGTACACTTCCACTATATTACCTGTGAGGTAAACTTCGAACTTTTTACATGTTAACACTAGCGCCAACGCCTCTTTTTCTACCACAGAATAATTGCGTTGCGCCTTGTCGAATTTCACAGAGTAATAATATACTGGGTGTTCCACTTGATCATCCTCAGTTTGCAACAACACTGCACCAGCACCCGAGTCAGACGCGTCAACATGAATTTTAAACGGTCGGTCGAACCTTGGACTAGCAAGCACTGGGGCGGACACTAAGGTCAATTTCAAATTTTTAAATGCCTCTGCACAGTCTGATGACCACTTAAATTTAACGGCCTTCCGCAACAAGTCTGTGAGAGGAGTGGCAACACTGGAAAAGTTCTGACAAAAGCGTCGATAGTACGCACGCATACCGATAAATCTTTGAACGTCCTTTTTAGACTTTAGCACTGGATACTCCAGGATGGCACTGATTTTATCTTGCCGAGGTAACACTTTTCCTTGGCCCACTTCATAACCGAGGTACGTCACTGTGCCTTGGCCAAAATGACACTTGTTAGCATTTAAGGTTAGATTTGCGTTCTTTAAAATTGTGAACAACTGGCGTAACCTAGCTATGTGGTCAGCCCAATTACTGTCAAAGAGCTCGATGTCATCTAAATACGCCCGGCAATTTGGCACATTAGCGAGCAAAGAGTTCATGAGTCTCTGGAACGTGGCAGGGGCATTACGCAAGCCGAACGGTAACACTTGATACTCATAAACCCCCTCGGGTGTCACGAACGCAGTTAGTTGTTTAGCACGTTCAGTGAGTGGGATTTGATAATACCCCCTCGAGAGGTCAAATTTCGAGACGTACTTGGCGTTTCCCAGCTCGTCGATGCAGTCCTCGAGGAGGGGCAGCGGATAGGCATCCAAAATGGTCACCTTGTTGAGCTGCCGATAGTCGGTGCATAATCGCCAGGAGCCATCTGGTTTGGGGACCAAAAGGCAGGGCGAGCACCAAGAGCCCTGGCTCGGCCGGATGAGGCCGTGCTGGAGCATGAAGTCGACCTCCTTCCATACGATGGCCTTCTTTTCTGGACTCATCCGATAGGGTTGAAGGCGAATGGGTGGTGTAGTCCGTCAACTTGACATCATGGCAAATGGGATCAGTCTGGGTCGGGACCTCCCCGAACAGACTGGAGAATTCATCAAGCAACGACTGCACCTCTTCATGTTGGGCCATCTGCAAATGGGACAGTCCCTCCTCCACAGCATTCACAGAACTAGAATTATTGAAAATGAGATTAGTTGGGTCCCCAGAACAATCATCCCCTCCCTCACTGGAAATGGAAACATTGGTTAGTGCAATGGGCCTGGGACCCTGGAACTTCTTCAGCCGATTTACATGTACAAGCATTACCTGGTTACGTTTGTCAGAGTGCCTCACTTTGTACGTGAGGTCCCCAGTCTTATCTGTCACAATGTAGGGGCCTTCGTACTTGTGGGACATAGTGTTCCCTAGTCGAGGCTTTAATACCAGGACAGGGTCGCCAGGCTGAAATACCCGCAACTTAGATTTAGCATCGTTACGTTCTTTCATCTTTTCTTGGGCCTTCCCAAGATACTTTAGTGCAGCCGCCTTGCAGTCCTTGAGTCTCTGGTGGTGTTGTGCAAAGAAAGCCAAACCTTCGGTTAACGTTACGTTCCCTAACAGATTCTCCTGTAACATTTGCAAGGGTCCACGAACTTTATGGCCAAAGACTAACTCAAAAGGAGAACAACCCAGTGAACTTTGTAATCCCTCTCTAGCCGCAAACAAAACATATGGTAAATTCTCGTCCCAGAAGGTGTGGGAACTCTCGCACGATGTCTTCAACATCTGCTTCAGAGTTAGATGGAAACGTTCAATTACCCCCTGACTCTGTGGATGGTATGGGCTGGAAACCTTATGAGTTATTCCATGGTCCTTACAAAATTGCTCAAAAATATCATACTTAAAGTTAGTACCATTGTCAGTTTGCACGACCCGAGGCAGTCCAAAAGTGGAAAAAAATTGCAACATACGAGCAACAACAGTTTTTGCTCGGATGTTCCTTACAGCAAAAGCCTCTGGGTAACGAGTAGTGATACACATCATCGTGATTAGGTAAATATTACCAGACTTAGTTCTAGGTAATGGTCCAACACAGTCCATTACCACATGAGAAAATGGTTCCTCTAGCACGACAATAGGCCTTAGAGGAGCTTTAGGTGGAGTCTGGTTTGGTTTCCCAACCAGTTGACAAACAATACACGCATTACAAAATTTTGACACATCGCTTTTCAGCTTAGGCCAGAAAAAATACCTTAAAATTTTGTGATACATAATATTAATACCTTGATGTCCCCCCATAGGATCATCATGAGCAGTTGCCAAAACTCTTTCTCTATGGCAGGTCGGCAACATAACCTGGTGGACTACCTCCCACTCATTTGACAAGGGAGCACTCTGTGGTCTCCATTTTCTCATCAAAATCCAATCATTGTAGTAGTACCCAGTCGCTGCGTCTACAATTTCCTCCATAGAGACGGCTGTCTCATGACAATCTGCAAGAGTGGGGTCAGCTTTCTATAACTCACTCAAGGAGGCATCTAGGCCTTGGTCAGATGCCATTGGCCGAGGCTCAACAGTGTTCTCCTCCACCTCCCTACTACTCTCGGTAGATGGAGGTGGCAGGCTCTCCACAATGTCCTCGGCCACGTCATCGAGTCGGGCCATGAATGTGTCCGCGAGGTCCACTTGGTTTTCACCACTCGGAAAGTTCCTCGTGTCCTCGGGATTTACCACCTTGGCAAGCACAGGGCTGCCTTTACATTTAAGTCCCATAGACCTGGTCACCGCGCACGCAGGGTACACAACATTATCCTCTGCGGCGGGTGGATCCAGGCAAACCTTAGGGGTAGGCAACATAATAGGCAGTCTGGAGTCCCTTACCTTATCCCCTGCTAAATCATTACCAACTATTACATCAATATTAGGGAAAGGTAGGTATGAAGTGACTCCAACTATACAAACACCCTTGTGGAAATCAGATTCCAGGGTAACCTTATGGAGGGGTACTGCTCGAGTATCACTAGTGACACCCTCGACCAATACCACCTCTCCAGTGTCGAGAGTGTTGGCACCTTGCAACACACTCTCAAAAATTTAAGTCTGGATGGCACCGGTGTCTCGGAAGATCACTACGTCCTTCCAGGAAGAACCCTCAGACAAAAGTAGTCTCCCTTTCGATAAGAATGGGGTAAGCAAGTCCAACCACTGTGGGTTGGAGGTCTTACTCCCTAACCCTTCCGAAGGCCTCAAGCCCTGTGTCATAACTAGAGCATTGGGTCTTTTTTCCGGGTACAATTGCCAACAACAGCTAATAGTGTGGTTTGGACATTTACAGTGACTACAAAAACGTCGGGGAGAAGAGACATTACTAACAGAATTACCCTTCGGTTCACCCTTAGGTGCCGTGGGGCTAGACACTTTAACAGGGTTAGTTATGTCTGAAACAGAAGGTGCATTAGTTAAAGGGTTAGAATGAGCTGGTCTGGCCTGGCTGTGGGTATAAGTTTTGCTACTCTGTGGGGTATAATTATTTTTATTGGGCCTTTTGCCCGCCAATTGGTAGTTTTCTGCCAACTTGGCCAAATCTCCTATTTTAGAATTTACCTCTACCCTTCCTCTTATATACTGAGCTACAATGTCTGGCATACTATCTATTAACTGTTCTATTAACATACTATTCTTAAGTGCCTCGTATGTTTCGGCTTTAGCCGAGCGAATCCATTTATCAAACAATCTAATTTGATCATTAGCAAATTCAGTGAGCGGTTGGTTGTGGGTAGGCCTAAGGTTGCGATAAGCTTGGCGGTGAGCTTCAGGCGTAATTTCATATGCCAGCAAAATACGTTCCCTGACTTTATCATATTCAAAACACTCGTCGTCAGGCATGTTTATAAAAATATCTTGTGCTTTACCCCTAAGTCTTCCCTGTAGGATTTTCACCCACTCTTCCTTTGGCCAATTCATGGACATGGCCAATCTCTGAAAATGGTTGAAAAACCTTTCAGGGTCCGACTCGGAAAATTCAGGCAAATTATGCTTTTTCTCATAATGCCTGGGGTTTGAATCCCCGGCAGGTGGAGGTCCAGTGGCATTCACTCTAATTCTAGCCTCCTCTTTTTTGAGTCTTTGCTCCTCTAATTTTATTCTTGCTAACTCTAGAGCTAACTCTCTATCCCTATGAGTTGCACTTTCTGCTTGGCTAGGCTGGCATAAAGGTGTATCACTTGCCAATAGTTCTTGATCAATGCAATGTTGTAATATTTCATTCACCAAAGTCCACTTTTTATCCGCGTCATTTAATTCTAGGTCAAATTCCTTGCCTAACAATACTAAATTAGACTTGGTAAGTTTCTTTATCTCTACCACTGAAGGCTCCCTTGCCAGTCTCTGCATTTCAGATGACATCACTAATAATTTTAGCTCCCAGCCAAAGAAAAAATTAAAAAATAAAAATTGGAAAAAAAACAAAAATTTGCACAGCCCCTAACACAAGGCCACACTAACCTTAATCGTGAAGGGATCCAGCTGGGTGTCCAGTCAGTGCAAGAATGTCCTTTGCTAGATGAGCTGGATCCTAGGCTAGCACACAACCGTTCTGCGGAAAACAAAAATTTTAATTTTGGCACTCAAAAATTCAATTTTTTACAGTTTACTGTTCCTCCCGTACTGGCCAACCACTTGTTATAATAAATGTGGTGGGCTTGCTATGGGGAAACTAGTCCTATTCAGGGGTAAGGTCAGTCAGAATAAAGATGTATCTATTTGGGGAGATCAGTAAGGCCCGGCTCCCATGGAAACTAGAAGTAGTGCTGACTACTTGGCTACACAACAAAGGTCAGTCTAGGGAATGATCAAGATCTCCTACACAGGAAGAACGATACTCTTATAATTCAGGTACTTATTTATTAACCCCTTAACAACCCCCCATACACACTCACACCAATAACAATAATAATAATAACTTTACCACACTACCTTACGTTAAAAGCCTTGGTCCACATAAGCAGGATACAAGGTTATACACTGAACACAAGCTAGGGTAAAGCTCTACTATTGAATAACTTGAAGTTAGAGTCAGCTTAGGGTAGGGGGACCACGTGGTTCCAATGGAACCCCCTTTAGAATAACTAGTAATATAAACTCTAAAAACACCTACTACACACAAAGTATACTACTCTACACATAGAACATGAGTATGCCAGACATGGAATAATAACTCAGTTGATACTTATCTTAAACAAGACACAGAAATAAGGAAACGAAGAGGAAGGGTAGGGGGGATCCTGTGCACACCACGCCAGCGCAGAAAAAGATGGCGTCTCAGCCCTTCCCCCCAGCTGCCGGCAGACTGCTCAACTAATCGTACCGCAGCCCTATACCAAGTTTACTCAGGTTTACTTTACAAATGATTAAAGTATTAGTAAACATAGTTGGTGCCTATGTTATTATTTAATAATCAACCCCCAGCTCAGTCTTTAAATGCTCTTTGAGAAACAAGACTAGTCTTACGTCTGGCAGGGAAGATACAAACAAAGACACATCGAGTTGCGATTTACTACTCTAACGTAGCTTATTTAGTTAAATTTTGACCTCTGGTTTCCACTGAAGAACCCAGGGTCGTAACAGCCTCCTTTATGGACTGGCGTAACTTTTGCTTTTTTAAGGATATCAGGAAAGGTGTGACACTCGATAGATTTGCTCCCTGCGGTTCTCCTCTCTCTGCGGATTTGCTGCTGCAGTTCTCCTTGTGCACCGTTGATGTTATTTACTATATTAATATGTATTTAATTCTAACTCGTATATCTTGTCTTAATTGCCTTGTGAATTTGCAGCCTTCGCCTATTTTCGTTACTTAACACTCTCCTGAGTTGAACTTTAGCAGGCTTTTCTAGACCTTTCCTCCAGTTTGTCCAGGTCTTCCTGTAGTAGTGAATGTCTGCGATCACCTGCAAGGTGACTTAGTGTTATCTACAAGACGACTTCTTGATGCCTGCACGATGCCTCTTTGTTGGCGCCTTCCTGTTCCAGGATAATTACAAGATGATCTCCAGTTGGCGTCAGGACGAACGCCAGACGACTCCTAGCTGCTTTTCATGTTGACTGGTGGCAATATATTATTTATTACATTATGTTATATATTTATTTAAGTTCTTTTCTATTCAGTTCAGGTTTATGGTTGCCTCACTTCACCCCCCCCCCTCTGCTATTATTTGTAATTATTGAGTTGATTTTGGGTTTTCTGCTACTATATTATTGTTTTTAAGCCTACTTTGCTTATGGTCTTCGGTTTCATTGGCTGAGTTATTCTCCACTTGTTACTATTTGCTATTGATGTTAGTTATAGTCACTTTTTAGTGTTATTGATCTCATGTCATTTCCCCTATTGGCTTCTGGCCTCGCCTAACGCCATGAATGTTGTAACGCCATGAATATTGTATCATACTATTACTAATTTAAGTTCTTTATTATTCGGTCCGGGTTTTAGTTGCCTTGCTTCTACCCTCCCTCTGCTTTATTTGTTATTATCGTTTTCTCTGGATTACGGCTCTGTTATTGTTTATGCTTATTTAGCATAACGGTCTTTGGCCTTTATGGCAATGAGTGCTATGCTGGCGGCGTTAGTTCTCATACTATATTATTACTTTCACTTTCTTTACTGCTTACCCCCCATTTGTGGGCACTTTTTGCAGTCCTGCCTTTTCCTTAGTCAAGACATCCGTAGTCCCGGAAGTGACCTGGTCAGTGATACGGTCCTCAAAAAAAAAAAATGCGGTACGAGAGTTTGGGTCGCCTGTGTACTGGGTTGCCCATAATACCAGTCAGCTGGGCAGCAAGTAATCAACAACGTTGTTTCTCCGTGAATTGTAGACGAAATCGGAATTGTTTCCTTCAAAACAAGATATTGTCTTGGTCTTGGAGTACTGATGTATTCTTCCTCACAAAACCGCGATGAATGGAGCTGATGGGTGCTCAGAATCGTGAGTTTTTCCGAGAACAAATCCGTGTGCGGCCAGCTAGCAATGGCGCCGGCAGTGAGCAATGGTGGGGATGACAAGGGGATGGAAGTGCGAGATGGTGGGGAGGACGAGGAGACAAGGGAGGGGTAATAGTGAGAAAGGATGAGGGGATGGGGGAGTTTGGGATGGTGAGGACGAAGGGATGGGGGAATGGAAGGCATAAAGGCATCTCTCATGCACCTAGCACTGCCGGGTGGGTAAAAATTGAGCAGAAGACTAGCTTCATTCTAGATTGTCACACCCCACTCCCATCTTGGTACTATATACCGAGAAGAGACGGTAGGCAATCCACCGGGCCAAAGGGAATAAAACACCTAAAGCTCCACACCCCAAGGATCCTCAACAGGAAGCCGAAGTACTGGCAACCAGGTTTGCAGAGAGAGCAGCCAGCAATCAACTTCCACCAGATGTATTAGCAGTACAGACCGGACTAGAGGAAGAAAGGTGGCACAGAATCCTTACAGCATGTGAAGAAGTCTCTGACACTAATGCCCCCTTCACACTGGATGAGCTCAATAGGGCTAAGAAAAACTCCAAGGATACATCCCCTGGAGCCGACAAAATAACCTATAAAATTATTAGAAACCTCGGCCCAGAGGGAGACGCTGCATACCTAAGGTTAATTAATTTAGCCTGGACTTCTCAAACTAGACCTTCTGCTTGGAATAGAGCAGACATAGTGCCGGTCCCAAAACCCAAAGATCCAGCTAATCCCAGGCCCATCTCTCACCAAAGCTGTGCAGCCAAGACGGCTGACAGAATGGCACTCAACAGACTGGAGTGGAAAATGCCTAAACTGCACCATGATATGTATGCCTATAGAAGAGGGGTTGGCACAGTGGAATGTATTACAAC
Organism: Procambarus clarkii; assembly: GCF_040958095.1. Classification (NCBI taxonomy): domain Eukaryota; kingdom Metazoa; phylum Arthropoda; class Malacostraca; order Decapoda; family Cambaridae; genus Procambarus; species Procambarus clarkii. The sequence continues at coordinate 34,973,938 of NC_091204.1, read as the reverse complement.
TCTGTTAGCCCACTTGAATGACAGACCAGGAATGCTGATATTCCTGGACCTCGAAAAAGCCTTTGAACTGGCTAACGCCCCAGCTATTCTCTGCTGCCTCATTGACAAAGAGGTCAGAGGCAACCTGCTCTCCTGGACCAAAAACTGTCTCATAAACAAAGAAGCAAGAGTAAAACTTCATGGCACAGTCTCTGAGTACAAAAGACATGAAAATGGTACACCGCAAGGAGGTATTCTCAGCCCTCTTCTCTTCAACTGTTTAATGGAAAGTATAATGAGGTTGAAACTCCCACATCACTGCAGGCTGCTAAACTACGCGGACGACTTTGTCATCATCATAAAAGGAAGGGATGCGGCGCGCCTTGCACCCAAATGCTTAGACTGCATCAGTAAAGAGGCAAAACAAATTGGGATCAAACTCAACCCCTCAAAGTCAAAGGCCATGCCCATAAAAATAGCGAAGCCCAACATCCAACTCACAGTACAGGGTCAACCAATTGAATGGGTCGACACCTATCAGTATCTAGGAATCATCCTGGACACACACATGAATTTTAATGCTGAGGTCACTTACTTGAGAGAGCGAACTGCGGCCCGGACGGCAATCCTCAGGTCGCTAACCTCCCTTTCTGGAGGAGCCAATCTGCAAGTCCTTCGCACATACTATGTACAGGCAGTCAGATCGTTGATCGATTATGCCGCACCTGCACTCACAAATCTATCACACCAACAGTGGAAAAAGCTTGAAGTTGCCCAAAACAATGCTATGAGAGCTGCACTGGGAGACCCCATGTGGACCAGGCTTGAAACTCTTAGACTGGAGACGGGTTTGCCCTCTCTACAAGAAAGAATATCACAAAGGACAGCTACAATTATCAGTAAGATAATTATTTCTTCTGATCCAATCCCAGTATGGCAGGCCTTGGTGGTTGGACTAGGCCAAAACAATGGAAACTCTTGGGTTGCAAGAGCAGGAAAAGTCCTAAACAGACTACATTTAAAAAACATGATTCTTGATAGAGAGGGTGATCATCCACACCCAAATTACACTCCTTCCGCGCCGTGGGAAGAGCCTACTTTCAAAATAGTAATAGAAAGTCTCCCAATGAAAAAGGCTGCCTATGATCCGACAATCCTAAGTGTCATGTTCACAGAAAATGGTACCATCCGTTTTCTATGTGCGGCGGCTGAGACGCCAGAGAGAAAAGGTAAACAATCAGATTCAGATTCAGATTCAGATGTTTATTCAGGTAAGGTATATACATACAAGTGATGTTACATTAATGGATTGATATATAGATAGAGCTAGTACATACAATGCCTAAAGCCACTATTACGCAATGCGTTTCGGGCAAGAAAAACATTAATATCTAGAACTTAATACTAATTGAGCATAAAGAATAAAAGATGTTGAGAACAAATACAAATAAAGATAAAAAAAAAGGGGGAACATGACTGAAAAAGCAGCACAAATACAATAGGTTGACAAACAGTGTTTATTAAAAAAAAAGAAAAAAAAAAAGAAAATAACAGACATGGGTTGACAATAGAGGAGTGAGGTAGATTACAGGGAATTTATTAGGGAGTGTTTAGTTTTTATCTTAAACTGGTTGAGAGAGGTACAGTCTTTAACATGGTTGGGAAGGTCATTCCACATTCTGGGCCCCTTGATTTGCAGAGCATTTCTAGTTTGATTAAGACGTACTCTAGGAATATCAAAACTGTATTTATTTCTGGTGTGGTGCTCATGGGTTCTGTCACAACCTTCTATGAAGCTTTTAAGATCAGGATTGGCATTATAGTTTAGCGTTTTATATATGTATAATACACATGAGAGAATGTGCAGTGACTTAATATCTAACATATTAAGAGATTTGAGTAGGGGTACCGAGTGATGTCTGGGGCCAGAGTTGGATATTGTTCTAATAGCGGCTTTGTGTTGGGTAATTAGAGGACGTAAGTGATTTTGGGTAGTAGAACCCCAAGCACAAATACCATAGTTGAGATAAGGATAGATAAGGGAGTAATAGAGAGTCACCAGAGCAGGGCGTGGTACATAATATCTGATCTTAGAAAGAATGCCCACAGTTTTTGAAACTTTTTTTGATATATTTAGAATGTGTCCCTGGAAATTCAGCTTGTGGTCAATGAGAATGCCAAGGAATTTGCCATCTAATTTGTTACAAATTTGGGTATTGTTTATTTTGAGATTTATAAGACTAGAGGATTTATTGCCAAACAGAATATAGAAGGTTTTGTCAATGTTAAGGGTGAGTTTGTTGGCAGTTAGCCAAAGATGGACTTTATTTAGCTCAGTATTTACTGTGGCATTTAGAGCAAGAGGGTCAGGACTGGAGTAAATGAAGGTTGTGTCGTCAGCAAATAGAATTGGTTTGAGGTGTTGGGAGGCATTTGGAAGGTCATTAATGTAGATGAGAAAGAGGAGAGGGCCAAGTATGCTGCCCTGAGGAACACCAATGTTGATGGGTAGGGTGGGAGAAATTGTATTATTCACAGAAACATATTGGAGCCTATCAGTAAGGTAGGACTCGAGGTTTTGTAGGGAGTGTCCTCTGACTCCATAATGATGTAATTTAAGAAGAAGGTTTTGGTGGTTGACAGTATCAAAAGCTTTACGCAGGTCCACAAATAACCCAACAGGGAGCTCCTTTTTATCAAGAGCTGTATGAATCGAGTTAAGCATACTAATAAGTGCATCGTTAGTGCTTTTTTTGGGTCTGAAGCCATATTGGCAAGGGCTAAGTATATTGAGTTTGGCTAAATATGAGTAAAGCTGCTTGTATATAAGTTTTTCAAAATTTTTTGACAAGTTTGGCAGGATTGATATAGGTCTGTAGTTGTTAACATCTGTGGGGTCACCACATTTGTGGACAGGCGTTACTCTCGCTTTTTTTAGAATATCTGGAAAGGTTTGGAGTTCAAGTGACTTGTTGAAGAGCAAAGCAATAGCAGGGGCTAAAGATCTGGAGGCTTTTTTGTAAATTAAAGTTGGTATCTCCTCAAGGGCACCAGACTTGGTTTTAAGGGAAAGGATTATCTCATTGACGTCAGTGGAGTTAATAGGCTTTAGGTACAGAGACTGTGGATAGTTACCTGTAAGATAGTCCTTAATGTCAGTACTGGAAGATGGAATATCATTTGCAAGGGATGAACCAATGGAAGAGAAGAACCTATTGAACTCAATAGCAGAATCAGAGGCTGAAAGCTGACCATCGTTATTAGACAGGAGAGTCGGTTTGTTATTTAAAGATTTCTTTGATCCCAATATTTGTGAAATTGTGCTCCAAGTTTGTTTAATGTTGCTCTTTATTTGAGTAAATTTATCTTTGTAGTAATTAGTTTTGGCTCGTCTAATTATCTTAGTTAGCAATAATGAGTAATTCTTTGAGAATTCTTTGGAGACAATTCCTAACCTATACTTCTTCTCAAGGTCGTGTTTTTTGTTAATGGATTTCAGTATTCCCTTTGTAAGCAATAGAGCGTACAGGACGCCAGCCAAGCTTGGTAGCTACTAGTCATGTAATCATATTAAGTATTAAAGTCAGTAACCAAATCATGACTTTACATCAACCCTACATCAACCCTACAACCAAGACTTCCTCAGTAACACACAAACACCACATTGGCGACGAGGATGAACTGTGAACGCAGGTATTTGTTCAGTTTCAAACACAAGGGAGAAGCATGCTGCCTGGAGGAGGAAGAGAAGCTGTGAGCGCCATACCCGATGCTGTATGCTAACCGATGCTGTATGCTAACCAATGCTGTGTGCTAAACGATGCTGTGTGCTAACCAATGCTGTGTGCTACCCAAGCTGTGTGCTACCCAAGCTATGCTGAAGAAACTGTGTACTGAGGAATCTGCCGACGTTGTGTACGAAACGACGCATTGATGTGTACAAAACCTGATGTTTTGGTTACGAAACGACGCTTCGTGCTACAAAATTCATCACACTGAACTGACTGCTGTACCAACTGCTGTACCAACTGCTGCACCAACTGCTGTACCAACTGCTGCTGTACCAACTGCTGCTGTGCCAACTGCTGTGCTGCTGCTGTGAGTAGGAACAACACATGTACACAAGGGCTAGGTAAGAAGTCAGTTGCTGCTATATTGTGCACTGTTGTGAACTTTTGCATTAAAATGCTTGTGTGCTTTGCAAAATTAAAGTAATTACAGTGAATTCTTGACTAACATATTCAGTGCAGTAAGTGTTTAATATTCTGAGGAACATTTAAGTGATAAGTTACATTTATTCAGTAAAAATGGCAAATATACCTCAGTTTCCTGCATTTGATCCTGACTGTGACCAGACAAACCTGTCACAGAGGTGGGTCAAATGGCTTAAAAGGTTTGAAACTTTGTTGATAGTTTCAGACATCAAAAGTGCTGAAAGAAAGCGTGCCTTTCTACTTCATTATGCAGGTGATAGAGTTTGTGACATCTTTGACACACTGAAAGACACTGGTGGTGCCAAAGATTATGACACTGCCAAAGCCAAACTAACAGAGCATTTCAAACCAAGGCAAAATACTGCAATGGAAATTATGCATTTCAGGAGAGCAAAACAACTCTCTAATGAAACTGTGGATCAATACCACACACGTCTGCAGGGTTTAGCAGCCCATTGTGAGTTTGCTGATGTTGACAAAGAAATCAAACAGCAAATAATTGAAACATGCACATCTACACGTCTCCGTCGAAGAGCTCTAGAACTTGTTGATGATGAAAGTTCTCTTACCAAGATACTGGATATTGCTCGTCGAATGGAAGATGCTGCACGTGATGCTCGTGTCATGGAGTGCAGTGCTAATAACGGTTCTGCCACTGTTACTAACAGTGATGAGGTACGTAAGGTTCAGGGAGGACATCGTAATCAAAGAAGATATCATGGCAAACCTAACAGTAAATTTAGCCGAGAACCACGTCACAACTGGGGTCAAGGAACAAGGCTCAAGCAGTCACAACGACCCACATCAGAGGGTGTCAACAATAAAAGTTACAATTGTGGAGGAGACTACCCACACCAAGATAATGTTTGTCCTGCTCAAGGTAAGAAGTGCTATGAGTGTGGAAAACTAGGTCATTTTGGTGCTATGTGTCGTTCCGCACTAAAGAAACCACAGTCAATGAATAAAAGCACTGTACGAGGATCAGGTCATAGGGGTCGAGGTGGTAAACACAATATTGCACCTCAAATCAAGAATGTTAACAATGTACAAGACAACATTTCATTACAACCAGTCTCAGATGACAGTGAATGTGATTATACTTATGGAGTACAAGCAATCACAGAATGGAATGATCTTCCAAACAACCCAGAGACATGTGTATACATTGCTGGTATTTGTCTCAAGGTTCTCATTGACACTGGATCAAACATTGACACCATTGCTGAGTGCCACTATGAAAAAATTAAAAAACAGTTCCCAAAGCTTGAGAACTATAAAGGCAAAGCCACTGCCTATGCTTCAAAGGTAGCCTTGCCAGTGATTGGAACTTTCACTGCAGAGATTAAGTCAAAGAATGCAATGCTCATTACTACATTCCATGTTGTTAGGAATGCAAAGGAGTCTTTACTCAGTTACAAGACTTCAACCAAATTGGGGCTACTTCAGCTTTCTAATGCTGTAGCAGTGGAATCTGCAAACAATGTTGATGCTATTGTTGCTGAATTTTCTGATCGATTTAAATCCATAGGTTGTTATACTGATAGCAAAGTACATCTGCATATCAACCCAGATGTAATTCCAGTTGCCCAACCACATCGCCGACAACCATTCCATACTCGCAAGAAAGTCGATGCCGAACTGGATAGGCTGATAGAACTAGATATCATTGAACCAGTAACAGGCCCAACACCATGGGTAAGCCCAATTGTCACTCCACCAAAGCCGAAGAATCCAGATGAGATACGCATTTGTGTGGACATGCGTGTTCCCAACAAGGCAATAATGCGTGAACGCCATCCTACACCGACTGTAGATGATATGATCTACCGCTTGAATGGTGCAACTGTATTCAGCAAGTTAGATTTAAACAAGGGCTATCATCAGCTTGAACTTGATGAGGAGAGTCGATTCATCACAACGTTTACGACACATCGAGGTCTGTATAGGTACAAGCGCCTGAGTTTTGGTATTAACAGTGCTGCCGAGGTATTCCAGCACATCATCAGCCAGGTATTGCAAGACATACCTAATGCTGACAACATGTCTGATGACATCATTGTTTATGGCCGTACCCAAGCTGAACACGACAAAGCTCTTCGTGCAACATTGCAACGCTTACGAGAAAAGAATCTGACGTTAAGCCGAGCAAAGTGTGAGTTCAATCAACATAAAATTGAATTCTTTGGACATGTACTTAGTGACAAAGGTCTGTCTCCAGATCCTAAGAAAGTTGCAGATATCAAGAATGCTGCACCTCCTTCAACGTCCACTGAAGTACATAGTTTTCTGGGAATGGCAAACTACTGTTCTCGCTTCATTCCAGATTTTGCTACCATTACAAAGATTCTACGTGAGCTCCTGAAGAAAAATGCATCATGGTACTGGAGCGATATCGAGCAAAATGCATTTGATGCTGTGAAAGATGCACTAGTAGAGAATGCGACTGCTGCATACTTTGATCCATCAATGGACACTGAATTAACGGTGGATGCTAGTCCTGTTGGTTTAGGTGCTGTTTTAGCCCAACACAAACCTGGTCAACCAGATTCCCGAGTAGTAATTGCCTACGCCAGCCGTTCTCTCACAGATGTTGAGCAACGATACAGTCAGACAGAGAAGGAAGCTCTTGCTCTTGTATGGGGCTGTGAACACTTCAATGTGTATCTGCTTGGTGCACCCTTCACCACGATAGTCACTGACCACAAACCGTTGGAGACCATCTTCAATAATCCAAAGTCCAAACCACCAGCTCGCATTGAGAGATGGGCTCTTCGTCTGCAACCATACAACTTTACGGTGAAATACAAGCCGGGTGCAGGCAATCCCGCTGATTACATCAGTCGACATCCTGCCAACAGTTTCACCATCACCAAGCATCAGCAAGTTGCCGAGGAATATGTACACTCTGTAACCTGTGATGCAGTCCCTAAGGCTCTCACTCTTGATGAAATCCGTACTGCAACCCTGGAGGACCCAACTCTGCAAGCAACAGTGGATGCATTGACTAAGAAAAAGTTTCCACGCATCCCACCCTCAGGAGTTGACCAAGATGCATTCAAAGCACTTGAACGCATCCAGACAGAATTAAGTGTTACGCAACAACGCGACACTGTGCTGCGAGGTACTCGTATCGTGATTCCAGCTGTTCTCCAGCAACGTCCTCTGAAGCTTGCACATCAAGGACACCAAGGTCTTGTTAGGACAAAACAGCTGCTACGAGAAAAGGTGTGGTTTCCTGGCATTGATCGTCAAGCAAAGGATATGCATGATGCCTGTGTCCCTTGCCAAGCTGCAGTGGATATTTCAAGACCAACACCTCTACAACCTTCACCACTACCTGCTGCACCATGGACGGAAGTATCGATGGACTTCTGCGGACCACTACCAACTGGAGAGTACTTGATGGTAGTCATTGATGATCACTCACGTTATCCAGAAGTAGAAATCATCAATTCCACATCTGCAAAGGCCGTCATCCCGAAACTCGACAAGATCTTTTCAAACTTTGGCATTCCTGAAGTTGTCAAGACGGACAATGGACCGCCATTCAATGGACAAGACTTCGTCAACTTTTCTGAGCATATTGGATTCAAACACCGCCGTGTGATGCCACTACATCCTCAAGCAAATGGAGAAGTTGAGAGATTCATGCAACCTCTCATGAAAGCGGTACGCTGTGCTCATGCCGAAGGACGATCCTGGAAACAAGCTATGTATGCTTTTCTCAGGAACTACCGTGCAACACCGCATGGAACACTGGGCAAGTCGCCTGGCGAACTTTTATTTGGACGTCCTATGAGAATCGCACTACCCGTCATGCCAGCCGAGGTAACGGATAAACGTCTCGCTCAGAAGGATGCACTAGCCAAGGGCAAAATGAAAATTGCTCATGATCAACGTGCAAAGGAACAGTTCATAAAGGTTGGTGACACTGTTCTCGTTAAAAAGAAAAAAGAGGGAAAGTTAGATATGCCGTATGATACAAAACCATATAAAGTGATTAGTGTAAAAGGAACTATGGTAACAGCTAGTAATAGAGATCATAGTATAACACGTAATATGGCTTATTTCAAAGTGATTCCAACTAGTGTAGAAAATGATGAAGTGCAAAGTCGTGCAAAAGAAAAAGAAAAAAATAGTTATAACCCGACAAACAATTCATTAAGGGATGTTATTGCATTTAAGGACTCTCGTCCTAAACGTCATGTTAAACGCCCTACACGATTTGATGATTAATTGTGTTCCTATGTAATGAAAAGTATTTACTTATTGTGCTGAACTAAATTTAATATTGTTTGAATAATGCAGATATCTCATTCAATATTTTGTAACTTTGTATTACAGTTTCTTTCATGTTTGTTTAACATTGCATATGTATTTTTAACATTGAAATCCTTTGTGGAAAAGATTAAGTTGTTTAAATTCTTTGTGTGCTTAATTAATGTTAAATGTATGCAGTATCTCTTGATATGGTAATAACTTACTTTGTGTCAATAACTTTGCTTTGTGCTACAAGCATGGTAGACATCCTGTATTCATTCTTTTTAAAGAAAAGGAGGGATGTCATGTTCACAGAAAATGGTACCATCCGTTTTCTATGTGCGGCGGCTGAGACGCCAGAGAGAAAAGGTAAACAATAGAGCGTACAGGACGCCAGCCAAGCTTGGTAGCTACTAGTCATGTAATCATATTAAGTATTAAAGTCAGTAACCAAATCATGACTTTACATCAACCCTACAACCAAGACTTCCTCAGTAACACACAAACACCACACTAAGGCGCATAATAGAAGAGCAAATGTATAGCATAGCAGTAGCAGGAGCCACCCACATCTTCACAGACGGATCGGTGGACACAGAAAATGAGAGTGCTGGCGCTGCTCTTTGCACGACCAGCGTACAGGCATATTGGAGACTGGGAGGACTAGTATCATCAACCCAAACTGAGCTGTTTGCCATACAACAGGCATTCGCATATGTAATTGCACAAAACACTCAAAATGCAATCATACATACAGACTCAAAAGCTGCACTTCAAATACTAGGACAAAAACAGTGGAAAGATAATGTGGACATAATTACCACCATTTTGTATCTTGGAGCAGTCGCATAAAGGCAAAGGACTCAACATAACTTTAAACTGGATCCCATCCCATATTGGAATCCCATTAAATGAAAAAGCTGATGAAATTGCTAAATTGGCAACTCGTCATCCAGTGATACATAAAACAATTCAACCCAGCCTAGAGAACATAATAAACATCATCACCAAAAAACTCTCACATCTCAACAAAGCCGACCTGCACCAGAGAATAGCTGAAGGTTCGCCATCTGCAACATGGTATCTTCAGGCTACCAAATTAGAAAGGTTAAATATCCCAAAAGGAATCCACAGGGAAATAGCAGTTAGGTTATATAGACTACGTCTAGGTTACAGATGCAACTGGGAGATTGGTGAACCCCGACAGAGAGAGTGCATCTTCTGCCAAACTGTCACAGAAAAGCCATTACTTCACTATCTACTGGAATGTGAAGCAACCAATGACCTTAGAAGAGCTTTAAGAGTTCCTGAATCATGCAGTGGCCACCCTGAAGCCATCAACACAGCCACTCTCCTGGTCAACAAAGGTGTCCAGCAGCTGGACACCCTCATAAAGACTGTGAAGCAGTATCCTCCCCCGCGATAACAGCTTGATGGTTAAAAGCAACCTCAGAATACTGAGAAAAAAAAATTGTACCACTTATGGGCTATTCATGCCCGTGCCACCTCTTGGGTGGTTTAATCTTTATCAATCAATCAATCGACTCCCACTCCCTTTCCACAGCATGCCAAAGCCTTCAGAGGTTGTAATCTCTTCCGACATTGACCCAACAGTCTGTTCATCTCAGCTTCCAAACTCTCATGGGTATATCCAACATATATGCCTAAATATTTATATATATTAACTCTCTCTATATTTTTATCGTTTATTTTCAAAACAATGGGGCTCCGACTTCTACATTCAAACTTAGTTTTGTTTTCATTAACCACCAATCCCATATGGTGACACAGGTTTCCGAAATTGTCCAACACTGTTTGAACCTTTGAAATATCTTTGCCTTGAAACAAAATATCATCGGCATATATGATCGGAGTTACCCCATTTGAGTATCTCTCATATGCTATCTTATTCATTAGTACATTAAACAAGGTGGGACTCAACACTCCTCCCTGAGGTGTGCCGAGTTCAAAAGACCTCACACCTGACATACAACCTTGATACCACACCTGAGCCTTCCTTTCGTAAAGATTATCCCCTATCCAGCAGCGCAATAATTTCCCTTTAACACCAAGACTAGCTAATTCATATAAAATAACCTCTTTGTTGGCTTTATCAAAAGCTCCTTGTAAATCAATGAAAATTCTATAATAATCATTTTCATTAGCTAGACATTTAATAATACAATCAGAGGTACTTTTTCCTTTGAGGAACCCGAACAAATTACTAGACAGCTGATCACCTATTATATATAAAAGTCTATTTAAAATGATCCTCTCCATCATTTTACAAAAATACGAGGTTAAAGACACAGGTCTATACTCTCCATTGGCTTTAGGGATAGGGATGATCATAGCTTTTTTCCATTTACTGGGAATACTGCCCTCTATATAACTAATATTAAAGAGGTCTAAAAGTGGGCTTTTCGTCATAGTGGCAAGTTCATTAAGTATTTCATAAGTTAGTCCATCCTCCCCAGGTGCGGTAGATTTCCCAACTTTAATCGCCGTTATTAGTTCTTCTCTGGTAATACCTGTGCAAGTGACATCACCACTGTTACCTGCTGTAAGTATAAAATCCTTTCTTAGATCTTTCCAAGAATCTAATGACTCTCTCGTTACAGCGGGTAATGAACTAAGTTTGGCAGCTTCCGCCCATTTATTTACGAGCCCATTTGCAATTCCTTGCGGGTCTGGATGTGCAACAAAATTGTGCTTTTTACCCCTTATTTTATTTACGTCTTGCCAGATTTCCTTCAAGTTTCTGTTACTCCCAACTTTCTCTGCAAATTCCTGCCAATACTTGCTCCTAATTTCCTTTCTCTTCTCCCCACACAGCCTAGCAACTGCCAGTAAAGCATTCTTCCCTTCCTCAGTCCTACCATTCCTATTCTAATCCCTGTGAGCTCTCCTCATTGTTAATGTCCACCCCTTAAGCATCTTGTCATGTGTATAATTTTCTTTTCTGGGGGGATGCCTTTTTATACTAGATGGTTTCCGGTTCAATGTTGCATTAAATACATCTACCTCCTTAATTAAATCTTCATAAAATGCTTCTGCCGAAACCGGCTTATAAGTATCATACCAAGACTTAATATGGCCAACAAGACCCCTTAATTCTCCCTCATTAAACTTTAACCTTTTCCTCTGAAGGCAGGCATGCTTTTTATCTAGTTTAAGCTGTATTTGTAATGCAAAATGATCACTTAGCATTTCATCCACAGTAAGACCATTCCCCTCTATGCCCTCAGCATTTATTAAACAAGCATAATCTAATCTCCCTCCCCTCAAATGAGTAGGAGAGGGCTCGCCCAGCAGTTGAACATCTTCATGTTCCTGCAAAAACTGGTACCATCTGCAACCATTCCTATTTGCTTTACCCCTTGATCCTAAAGCTGGATGTCTGGCATTAAAATCCCCTACCACAAGTGTATCTTCAGAAAAGAAGGAATCTGGCAAGTATCGTAAATCAAGGGAACTATCAGAGATGTATAGATTAATGAAATTTAACTCTCGGTCCTTTAATTGTATCCGCAAGCTAATACTTTCAATACCTCTCTATCTCTGAGGGATTCCAGTTATCTCGGCAGGTATGGTACTTTTGACATAACATGAGACCCCCCTAGTTCCTCCATCAGCATATACATTATATACATTAATGATCTGCCTAATGTCTCTAACATTCTGAAACCTATTTTGTTTGCTGATGATACTACCCTCATTTACTCCAACCCCAACCCACATACACTAAATGATGTTGTTAATATTGAACTAAAAAAAGTCCACTTATGGATGTCAACCAACAAACTAACACTTAACATAGAAAAGACCTACTACATCCTATTTGGAAGCAAATCTACAAATGCAATTCAGCTTCAGATTGACAATGTAAACATTAGCAATAAAAATGATGGAAAGTTTCTTGGCATATTCCTAGACAAGAGACTCAACTTCAGTACCCACATACAACACATAACTAAGAAAGTCTCTAAAACAGTTGGTATACTCTCCAAAATCAGATATTATGTTCCTAACTCTGCTCTAATCTCTCTATATTATGCACTAATCTATCCCTATCTCAACTATGGTATCTGTGCATGGGGTTCAACCACTACAAACCACCTCAAGTCCATCATCACCCAGCAAAAATCTGCTATCAGAATAATATCAAATTCTGCTTTCAGACAACACACAGCCCCCTTGTTTAACTCCCTAAACATGCTAAACATAATCTCTCTCCACAAATTCTCTTGTGTCAACTACATTTACAAAACCCAGTTCTTAAATGCAAATCCTTGTCTGAAACTCTTCCTGGACAGATGTAATAGGACCCATTATCACCACACCAGAAATAAATATCTCTTCGATATCCCCAGAGTTAAACTTAATCTGTGTAAACACTCTTTGCAAATAAAGGGACCCAGTTTATGGAACTCACTCCCTACTGAATTGAAAAGCTGTCCAACTTTTTCATCATTCAAAATCAATACTAAAAAGTACCAAATTTCATCTTCATAATTTTTCACTTTTTGCCTTAAAATTGCATTGTATCTATTTGCTACCCAATCTACCAACCTTTATGTTCCCAATTTGAACATCTTTACCATTGTGAACATTGCTGTTTTCCTATATGTGCTGCCAATCTGTTATATGGTGTTTATAAATCTTGTTTATCTGTATCTTTTGCTACCCAGTCTCTCAATCTTTATGTACCCATTCTGAACATCTTTACCATTGTGATCATTGCTGTCTTATATGTGCTGTCAATCTGCTGTATGGTGTCTATTAATCTTGTTTAAATTACTAATCAAGCTGTCAATGTAATCAATCAGAGCTTTAATATAACAATGTGCTTTAATATACTTACTTATCTCTCTCATCTCATTTTTCTCTTGTAATGTATCTTTCATTTATCAATTCTGATTGAAATTACCTACTTAAAATTATCTGCTAGATTAAGGACCTGCCCGAAACGCTGCGCGTACTAGTGGCTTTGCAAGAATGTAAATACTGTACTATCCAATGTATTCTCACAAACCCAATGTACCTTCTTGTATATAAATAAATAAATAAATAAATAAATAAATATAAGTGAAAGCCTCTATAGCCATTTAGCCTCAGTATGCTACCATCCCTATCCCCAGTTTCCTGGAGTGCTACTATGTCAATATCCTCTCTAAGAGTATAATAGTGTACATCCACCGCTCTAGTTTTTAATCCATTAATGTTCCAAGATAATATTCTCAATTTACTTTCATCCATGATTAATAATAAAACTACCTTTGCCCTGTCCGTCACATTCCATGAGATACAAGAGTACCTTAGAAACTTTCTTCCAACACCGTAACATTTTTTCTTTCTCCTCACCTTCACAACTACTACTAACATCGAAGGTAATATTATTCATATCTATTTTCTTTGTTATTTCTGTAACCCGTTTTACTTTAACCGTTCTTTCACCATTTGTCACAACAGGAGGTTGAACACCGCTAACACTACTAGAAAGTGTATTCTCCTGACTATCCTCTATCATCGTTACCTCATGCACATCATTACTTTCTTCTATGCACGTTTCACTTTCCATTTCACGTCTCGTTTTACTTTCAATTACACGTCCTGTTTCACCACCATCTTCACCCCGTCTACCTTCCATAGCCAATTTTTCCAATGCCTCAATCCTCTTATCTAGTATTTTTAGATACTCCAAAATTTGATTACCAACCTCAGAGGTGACCATATTGTCCTGAACCTTGTCGTCACAAGGTTTCAGTTTTTCCACTGCATGATGTACTTTCCCTAAGCTCGCCTTGACTTTCTCCGTACCTTTCTCCCACACATTGATCATAGGGGCTGTCGTTGGCTTCCAGCTGTTTCCTCCATGTTCCTCTTGCACAATCTTTCCTTGCTGCGAGGATACATCTATCCTGCTTGTAGGACCCGTCCTAGTCTCTTTCAGATGAGGCTTCATGGGACATAGAGAGGAACCAGCATTGTGGCTGCCTCGACAGTTGCAACAAAATGGGACGATTTTTTCAGTTCTTTCAATCTTGACTCTACACTCTCGCGAGTCGTGTTTCTTCCCACAATACCGACACCTGGGGTCAAACTGGCATTTCCGTGCCATATTTATTTATTTATTTATTTATGCATATACAAGAATGTACATAAGGAATGTGAGGATACAAATATGGTAATTACAGTCTTGTAAAGCCACTAGCACGCGCAGCGTTTCGGGCAGGTCCTTAATCTAAGAAAATTTTAAGGAGGTAAATACTTGCAAAATTTATAGACAAAAAAATGATAACAGTTACATGAAATGAAAAAAAGAAGATGAGAGAAAAATTGTAGGTACAGTATATTAAAGCACATAGGTAGCTAAGATTGATTGCAATGACAGCTTGAATGGTAGTTGACAAAAATTGGTAGGCACAATACAGCAGAAACAATATAAGATTGATTGCAATGACAGCTTGAATGGTAGTTGACAAAAATTGGTAGTCACAATACAGCATATGGCTAGCACATAAAAGAAGACAGCAATGAACACAATGATAAGGTTGTTTGATACTACATATAAATTAGGAGATTGGGTAACACTAGGTACAGAGCAAATTTAAAGCTCAGTGTAGGAAACTAAGAAGATGGAATTAGGTACTTTTTGGTTTTGCTTTTAAATAAGGCAAAAGTTTTACAGTTTTTCAATTCACTAGGGAGTGAGTTTCATAGACTAGGTCTCTTAATTTGCATAGAGTGTTTACACAGATTAAGTTTGACCCTGGGGATATCAAAGAGATATTTGTTTCTGGTGTGGTGATAATGGGTCCTATTACATCTGTCCAGGGAGAGTTTCAGAGCATGGTTTGCATTTAAGAACAGGGTTTTGTAAATGTAGTTGACACAAGAGAATGTGTGGAGGGAGTTAATATTTAGCAAGTTTAGGGATTTAAACAAGGGAGCTGAGTATTGTCTGAAAGCAGAGTTTGTTATTATTCTGATAGCAGATTTTTGCTGTGTGATGATGGGCTTAAGGTGGTTTGCAGTGGTAGACCCCCATGCACAGATACCATAATTAAGATAGGGGTAGATTAGTGCATAATATAGTGAGAGGAGAGCAGAGTTAGGAACATAATATCTGATTTTGGAGAGTATACCAACTGTCTTAGAGACTTTCTTAGTTATGTGTTGAATGTGGGTGCTGAAGTTGAGTCTCTTGTCTAGGAATAGGCCAAGAAACTTGCCATCATTTTTATTACTGATGTTAATGTTGTCTATCTGTAGCTGAATTGCATTTGATGATTTGCTTCCAAATAAGATGTAGTAAGTCTTTTCGATGTTTAATGTTAGTTTGTTCGTTGACATCCATAAGTGAACTTTTTTTAATTCATTATTCACAACATTATTTAGTGTATGTGGGTTGAGGTCTGAATAGATAAGGGTAGTATCGTCAGCAAACAATATAGGTTTGAGAATATTAGGGACATTAGGCAGATCGTTTATATATATAAGAAATAGAAGAGGACCTAAGATACTGCCCTGTGGCACTCCAACGGTAATTGGTAGAGTGGAAGAAGTTGTATCATTGATGGTTACATATTGGTGTCTGTCACTAAGATAGGATCGTATGTAGTCAAGGGCAAGGCCTCGGATTCCATAATGCTGGAGTTTAAGTAAGAGGTAGTTGTGATTAACAGTATCAAAGGCTTTTCTTAGGTCAATGAAGAGTCCAATCGGAAACTCATTTTTGTCAAGGGCTGAGTAGATAACGTCAAGGAGACTAATGATTGCATCGTTGGTGCTCTTTTGGGACCGGAAGCCAAACTGGCAGGGGCTGAGTATGCCGAATTTTACGAGGTAGGAATAGAGCTGTTTGTAAATAATTTTTTCAAATATTTTTGATAGAATGGGTAGCTTTGATATTGGTCTATAATTGTTTATGTCCGCCGGATTGCCTCCTTTATGGACTGGCGTTACTCTTGCTTTTTTGAGGATATCAGGGAAAGTGTGACACTATAGATTTGTTGAACAGTAGTGCTATGGGTGGGGCAAGGGCATGGGAGGCTCTCTTGTACACAATGGACGGAGTTTCACTGGTGTTTCCTGCCTTGGTTTTTAGAGAGTGTATGATGGACACAACATCTGCCTGGCTGATTGGTGAAAGGAGAAGAGAGTTTGAATAGCTGCCTGAGAGATATGTGTTAAAATGTGTCTGAGTCTGTGGGATTCTACTGGCAAGATTAGCACCAACCGATGAAAAGAAACTATTAAATTCATTTGCCATTTCTAAATCAGTTGACGGTATATCCCCATCCTTGTAGAGTTTTATTTGGTTATGTGAGTGTTGTTTAGTTCCTAGGATACTAGAGATTGTTTTCAAAGTGCTTTTCATGTTGCCTTTTGCTTCATTGAATCTATTCACTTAATATGCTAGTTTTGCCTTTCTTATGATACTGGTAAGCATTGATGAGTACCTTTTAGCTACTTCCTTTGAAACTAGGCCAATCCTAACTTTCTTTTCATATTCATGTTTCTTGTTGATTGAGTTGAGAATGCCACTTGTGAGCCATGGATTGTTTAATCTTTTGTCAGTTACTTGCTTGGTAAGAAGGGGACAATGAAGGTTGTAGAGGCTTAGAGTTTTGGAGAGGAAGAGGTTAGCTAATGAATTTATATCATGGGTATTATTGAATTCAGAATCCCAGTTAATATTGTGAAGTGCAGCTGTAAGATTGCCTAAAGCTGATTCACTGTGTAGCCTAAATGAAAGTTTCTTGCTTTTTGGTGGTGTTATGTCCATGTCCGCTAGGAGAAAGGTAGGATAGTGGTCAGTTGTTCTGTCGTAGATTATACCAGATACAAGGGGAGCTGTTATGTTTGTCCGTATGTGGTCCAAGGTAGTGGCTGATGTTTGAGTGACTCGGGTAGGTTTGGTGATTGTGGGGATTAGCATACAGGAGTTCATGCTGTTAAGGAAATAGTCAACTTGAGAGCAATTTTGTTGACCCAGGTCAATATTAAAGTCTCCTCCCAGAACGATGTGGTTTTTGTTGAGATTGTTGTTTATAATAAGATTCCTTAGGTTGTCTGAGAAAGAAGCTATGTTAGTATTGGGAAATCTATAGATGGCTCCAATAGTCAAAGAGGATTTAAGGGATTTAATTGTAAACTGAGCAAAAGTATATTCACAGTAGTCATCTCTGTCACTAATAACACTGTTGCAGATAAATGTATCTCGGTAATATATAGCTGTGCCACCACCTTTTTTATTAGGCCTACAGTTATGAATGGCTTTATAACCAGCTAAGTTGTAGAGTTGGGTATAGTCTTTATTTAGCCAAGTTTCTGTTAAAATAATGAACGATAAGTTAGTACCTAGTGCTGTGAGTAATGCATTTAAATCGTCAAAATGTTTACCAAGTGATCTAACATTTTGGTTGTAAACTGATAGACAGGTGCTATTTTGGAGTTTGTTTTTAGCCTGGTGTGCTGTGAAATACTTGCAATAATGATGATCAATGTGCTGGTTGGTGTAGATATGAGACAGAAGATTTTGATCAGGATCAATATCAGTGTGCATAGAGATGCAGAGGGATCACGATACAAGATACACGATAAAGCAAAACACAAGAATAAAGGCAAATACAATAAAATAGTAACAATTTAGAAGTAAAATAAAGATCCAATAGATAGCCAGGGAGGACACAGAAGTTACATAAAATAAAAAAACAAAAAATCAGTAGAGACTGACAATATAAATGTAAAATAAAAAATAATAAGAAAGATAATAATCATAAAAAAAATGATCTTGAAGATAATTAGCTTAGTAATGGTTAATTAACAGGGTAATAAAAAGCCCTAGGTTTAGTGACAAGGGGATTAACTAAGAACAAATAATTAAGAGTATAAAACAGGCAAAGATGACAAACAAAAAAAAATAAAATAAAATAAAAATAAAAATAAACACCTTTGGAAAGGAAAGGCAGAGCTTAAGCACACTTTGGTTGTATGTGAGACTACAAATTATGTTCTGGTTATTCAGCTGATATCCCACAGTCATCCAGGAAAGAAGTGAGGTGTGCCTCAGTGGTTATGACATAAGTTTTTCCAGAGTCAGTCTTCCTAGCTATTATTTTACCATCGCGCACAAAACAATGTTTAATAGCAGTGGATCTATTGCAAATTCCACGTAGTTTAAATAAGAGATTTTGTCTGAATCTGGTAAGACATTCGTTCACATAAACATTGGATTTCCTAGCGACTGCAGTAGTGATAAGGTCTGACTTGCGGGAGCAGCTATCTAACTTCACCCTTATCTTTCTGTTGTTTGTACCAGATGATTTGGTACCCACTCTATAAGCTGACTTAATGTCTCTTGCTTCGATTGAATAATTCAACTTAGTACGCAATATATACATATATATATTTATATACATATATAAAACGCTGAACTGTAATGCCAATCCTGACCTCAAAAGATTCATTGAAGATTGTAACAGAACCCATGAGCACCACACCAGAAATAAATACAGTTTTGATATTCCGAGAGTACGACTTAATCAAACTAGAAATGCTCTACAAATCAAGGGACCCAGAATGTGGAATGATCTTCCCAACCATGTTAAAGACAGTACCTCTCTCAACCAGTTTAAGATAAAAACGAAGCACTACCTAATAAATTCCCTGTAACCTACCTTACCCCTCTGTTGTCAACCCATGTATGTGGTTTTTTTTTCAAAACAACGCTGTTTGAATGTAATTGTCTAATAATTTGTAATTGTATTTGTGCTGCTTTTTCAGCATGTTCTCCCCTCTTTTACCTCTATTTTTATTTGTTCTCAACACATTTTATTCTTTTTACCCATTAGTATTAAGCTTTAGTCATTAATGTTTTTCCTGCCCGAAACGCTTTGCGTAATAGTGGCTTTAGGCATTGTATGTACTAGCTCTATCTATTAATCCAACAAACTTTGTAAAATCTCTTGTATGTATGTACCTTACCTAAATAAACATTTATTTTATTTTATTTTTATTTATGCATATACAAGAATGTACATAAGGAATGTGAGGATACAAA
The DNA here is from genome assembly GCF_040958095.1 of Procambarus clarkii. Lineage (NCBI taxonomy): Eukaryota > Metazoa > Arthropoda > Malacostraca > Decapoda > Cambaridae > Procambarus > Procambarus clarkii. Next base: position 34,954,417 of record NC_091204.1, on the reverse strand, counting down.
TATGGTAATTACAGTCTTGTAAAGCCACTAGCACGCGCAGCGTTTCGGGCAGGTCCTTAATCTAAGAAAATTTTAAGGAGGTAAATACTTGCAAAATTATAGACAAAAAATGATAACAGATTACATGAAATGAAAAAAAGATGAGAGAAAATTGTAGGTACAGTATATTAAAGCACATAGGTAGCTAAGATTGATTGCAATGACAGCTTGAATGGTAGTTGACAAAAAAAATTGGTAGGCATAATACAGCAGAAACAATATAAGATTGGTTGCAATGACAGCTTCATTGGTAGTTGACAAAAATTGGTAGTCACAATACAGCATATGGCTAGCACATAAAAGAAGACAGCAATGAACACAATGATAAGGTTGTTTGAAATTACATAAAAATTAGGAGATTGGGTAACACTAGGTACAGAGCAAATTTAAAGCTCAGTGTAGGAAACTAAGAAGATGAAGTTAGGTACTTTTTGGTTTTGCTTTTAAATAAGGCAAAAGTTTTACAGTTTTTCAATTCACTAGGGAGTGAGTTCCATAAACTAGGTCCCTTAATTTGCATAGAGTGTTTACACAGATTAAGTTTGACCCTGGGGATATCAGAGAGATATTTATTTCTGGTGTGGTGATAATGGGTCCTATTACATCTGTCCAGGGAGAGTTTCAGAGCATGGTTTGCATTTAAGAACAGGGTTTTGTAAATGTAGTTGACACAAGAGAATGACACAAGATTTATTTATTTATATTTATTTACATCAACTTGTGGCAGAGGGCAGGTGCGATGGGACACCAGCCAATCAGTGACAGGCAGGCAATGGACAAGCAGTTTGCCGGTTTACGGTGGCGGTAGGTAGCAGGTGTGCCGGTGTGCTGGATACGTTTTGCTCTCTGGGCAAAACGTTTTGGAGATACTTGCTGTACGTATCTTCTATATTATCTTTTGTTGTTACGTACTTTGTAGGGAAGAGCAGGCTCAATCTCTCTTGAAAGAGATTATATATATATATATATATATATATATATTATATATATATATATATATATATATATATATATATATATATATATATATATATATATATATATTTGTGTGTGTGTGTATATAAATCCCATTTTTTCATTGATAAGCTTAGGTATACGCAGCATTGTGCTGCTACCCTATTCTATATAATTCTACGATATTCTGTATGAAGAATTACAAAGAGTAAATAAAAAAAACTGGCTATAAGTTTATCTTTTATCCGCACCTCACAGGCTTCATGAAAAAATTAACACGTAATGAATAGTATGACAATGTAGAGTTGAAGACAATGTATAACCACGAAGGAAAATTAAGAAAGGAAAAAACTTAAGCATTTCCATGTTGATGAACATATCAGCCAAAGTATATTATGACGTGTTGATTATTGGTCTCCGAATGCATGATAGAACCGATGAGCTAGCCAAGACTTTTGCTCGTAAGGAGGGAATTGATTACCAACTTGGACTGCCTTTGAGCAGCCTGAGGGCAGCAATATCCCAGGAACATCAACTAAATTTCGGAGACTTGAGGCAAAGTGAAATTCACACCAGTTACTCCATCTATCATCATTCTATTATGCATCAAGAACCGCACGTCTATGGGTCATCCAATAATGTTAGCAGACTTCTAGATTTATTTATTTATTTATTTATGCATATACAAGAATGTACATAAGGAATGTGAGGATACAATTATGGTAATTACAGTCTTGTAAAGCCACTAGCACGCGCAGCGTTTCGGGCAGGTCCTTAATCTAAGAAAATTTTAAGGAGGTAAATACTTGCAAAATTTATAGACAAAAAAATGATAACAGATTACATGGAATGAAAAAAAAAAAGATGAGAGAAAATTATAGGTACAGTATATTAAAGCACATAGGTAGCTATGATTGATTGCAATGACAGCTTAAAATGGTAGTTGACAACAAATTGGTAGGCACAATACAGCAGAAACAATATAAGATTGATTGCAATGACAGCTTGAATGGTAGTTGACAAAAATTGGTAGTCACAATACAGATGTTACCACTGCTAGGCTTAGGCTCGGCTACAAGTACCTCTGGGAGTTTGTAACATCTGCTGATGTAGATTTGACTAAATGTAAACTGTCAGCAGAACTATTCGCATACTTTGCGTCATTATATAATGGAATGTGAAAAAATTGCGGAATTTAGAGATAACACCATTAATAGTGTTCAAGAAATGTGTAAGTACTTCATTCATAATGATGTGCTGCCCGAAATTTTAGCGAAGTATGCAAAATTTGCTTACTGTAGGTAATGCATGCACATGACTGTAAAGCTGCCGCCCAGTTGGGTGGGTGTGCAGCAAGACTAGTAACTGTGTGACTCACTATAGATGTAAAGTGCCTTGTATAGTGACTGTTGTGAGCCTCTTGTTGATCACTTGTGACACCTCTTTGTGTCACTTGTGACACAAATATTATTGATGAGTGTATTTGTGTGGGTGATTAGATATGTATGTGTATGTATATGTGTATACGTATATATATATATATATATATATATATATATATATATATATATATATATATATATATATATATATATATATATATATATATATATATATGTACATGTATATATGAGGGTGTGTACATGTGTATGCAACATTGATAATTTTGTAACTAGCGTCAAACATTGTTATTTGCTTAGCTAAACGAACTAGAGGGTTCAGGTCCTGAACTGATTATGTGCCTCTGTAATCCTTTACAACACCGCCCACGGGATGGGTATGGGGTGCATAATAAAGAAAGAAATTGAATTGATTATCACGTAAGTGCTTAAGTAATTTCCTGTTTGATTTTTCATTCATGGTTATACATTGTTATATGTATATATTTTCAGATTATAATTCGTATTATGCAAATATCTCCAAGTGAAATAGTGTACATCCGTATTTTTAATTTTTAATACAACATACATAATACATTTTTTAAGTATTTATTTATAATAAATAATGTAATTATTTAATTTATAATAATTTAATTATTAACAACATTATATAGTCGATTTAATATTGAACACGTACACATAAGTGTATGTGTTCACGTACGTTTTTTTTTTTTTTTTTTTTTTTTTTTTTTTTTTTTAAAGAGCGCTGTTTGTCTACATAATTGTATTTGTGCTGCTTTTTCATCTATGTTTTCATTTCTTGTTTTCATTCTACTCATTATGCTCAATTAGTATTAAGCTTGTCATTTAAGTTTATCATGCCCGAAACGCTTTGCGTAATAGTGGCTTAAGCATTGTATGTACTAGCTCTACCTATAAGTCAACCAATCTTTGTAAAAATTTATTGTATGTATGTACCTTACCTAAATAAACATTTTATTTTATTTTATTTTTATTTTAAGCGAAACGTCCAAAACTGGTGTCCGAAATGGCAAAAAAATTAGTGTTGTCAATGTAAGGAGTATCTTGTATCCCTGTGGGAGAGCTGTTTCCTTCAAAAAGTATAATCGTGTGGCCTTATGTTTAAAGAAACAATTCCAAGTACATTCTTTGATTCAAAAACATGAAAATAAATACAAGTGTTAATATTAAATGACTAGATATAAACAAAAATAAGAGGTTGGAAAAATGATATGTGAAACCAGACCAAAACATTGGAACGCTTAGGTGATGAGAGAGTAAACAACCGCCGCCATTTTAGTAGCGCTACAGCCGGTGATGTCCAGCACGAGCATTAAGAGAAAACCTTGACACAAACTGCACCTATCATAAAGAAGATGAAGCCTCACCAGTGTCCACAGTGTCCGAAGGTATTCACCCGTCCTGAGAATGTGAAGCGTCACATGTTAGTGCATTCAGGTGCCAAACCTCATGCGTGTCCAGAGTGTCGGAAGAGATTCGGTCTTCTTGGAAATATCCATCCACATGCACTCACAGGATGGTGCATGTGGATGAGAGACCTTTTCAATGTGCCGAGTGTGGCAAAAAATTTAGAGATCGTGGAACTATAATAAAGCACATGTTAGTGCATTCAGGTGACAAACTTCACGAGTGTCCAGAGTGTGGGAAGAGATTCAGTCGTCTTGGACATATGAAGCGTCACAGGATGGTGCATGCGGATGAGAAACCTTTACAATGTGCTGAGTGTGGCAAAAAATTTAGAGAACGTGGAAATATAATACAGCACATGTTAGTGCATTCGGGTGACAAACCACATGAGTGTCCAGAGTGTGGGAAGAGATTCAGACAACGTGGAAGTATGACTACTCACATGTTAGTGCATTCAGGTGAGAAACCTCACGAGTGTCCAGAGTGTGGGAAGAGATTCCGTGAGCGTGGATATGTGAAGACTCACATGTTAGTGCATTCAAGGGACAAGCTTCATGAGTGTCCAGAGTGTGGGAAGAGATTCAGTCGTCTTAGTGATATGAAGAGGCACAAGATGATACATGCAGATGATAGGCTAAACACTTTGAGTGTGAAAGATAATTAAGAGAATGTTGAAGGATAATGAGGCACATAATGGTATATTAACTTACCTTTAATCTAACAGTGTGCTATCACAATGTCAGTTGGATGTTCTTCAGAGGTAATTTTTTTTTTAGATATATACAAGAGTTGTTACATTCTTGTACAGTCACTAGTATGCGTAGCGTTTCAGGCAGGTCCCTGGAATACGATCCCCTGCCGCGAAGAATCTTTTTTTCATCCAAGTACACATTTTACTGTTGCGTTAAAGAGAGGCTACAGTTAAGGATTTGCGCCCAGTAAATCCTCCAGCGGCCAGGATACGAACCCATGACATAGCGCTCGCGGAACGCCAGGCGAGTGTCTTACACTACACCACGGAGACTGTAGGTTTATATTTTGTTTGACAAATACACTTCACAATAAAAGGTAAAGATATGAAGATATTTTATTATATTGTTCTTTTATGAAAGTTAGATGCTCAAGCAAGAACTGGAGAAGCTGTCACTAGGAAAACTCAAAATTGCTTATAAGTACTGTATAGAAATATCTCCTTAATTTAGCAAAGGTAAAACAAAGCTTTAAATGTTTTTCTTCATATTTATGTAAATAATGTGCTTCCTTTTTTTCCTTCCTGTGGAAATTTATTTAAAATGTTATATACTCTGTAGCTAAGTTATGGACATTTTTGTTGTAATATTATTTAGCATTGGAGTTGGTGAAGAACACAGTCTGAGATATACTTAAGATGAGACCATTTCACTGGATGGGAAATGTATACTAATCAAGGAATTTTCTCATCAGATTCATATGCAAACTGATATCCATTTTTTATTTTTTGCTTAGGCTTATTTATGAGTTCCTCTCTTGATTATAAATATTTCACCAAAGAGTTTATTGAAGGCAGACTGGCATTTATAACTGTCAGTGAAGTTAATATGAAATTTAAATTTATATTACTCTAAAAATTTATCACTCTAAATTTACCAGAAATTTATTACTCTAGCCTAACTTTATCAGTTATGCTGTAATTGTCTGGGAATAATATTTTACCAGATTTACCTGAGGGCTACTAACCCGAGTGGCCTCGATGAGAACAGGAAGTCGTCAGCTTGTTGAAGGCTCCCTTCCCCCTCCCAGTTTGCCTTCATGATTTTTTCCAGGTATATTTTGAAATTCAGCACAGTTTTGGCAGTTATGGCTTTGGTGGGTCGGCAGTTCCATTGATCAATAACCCTGTGGGTGAAAAAGCCTGATTCAAAGTTATATTAGTCTGATTGGCAATTATTTTATCCTGACTCAATTTATATAAAAAATTATATCAAAGAGATATTTATGCTTGTGGGTTGTGGGTTCTATTACGTCTATCAATGGAGAGTTTCAGATCAGGGTTAGCATTTAGGAACAAGGTTTTGTACTTGTAAATAGCATAAGAGAATGTGTAGAGCGAGTGTATATGTAGCATGTTCAGGGATTTAAACAGAGGTTGGGTGTTGTTTGAAGACAGTTTTATTGTTCTGATAGCAGATTTTTGTTGGGTGATGATGGGTTTGAGGTAGTTTGCAGTGGATGAATGAACCCCATGCATAGATACTGTATGTTGAGATACCACCCCTAATTTACAAAAAAAGCCTCTAGATTTTTATCTCCAGCCATTGCATTGCTCTACAACAAATTATTTGAACTCTAAACCTTTCCTGATATTTTGAGAAAAAAAGCAAGAGTAACCTTAGTCATAAAATCAGCAATCTCACTGAAGTCAACAATTATAGACCAATATCAATTCTGCCGATTTTGTCTAAATTATTTTAAAGTTAATTTACACGCAGCCTTACTCCTATTTATACTTAGTTCTTCCCATAATGGCTTCAGGCCCAAAAAAGGACCAATCATGCCCAGTTAGTATGATTAATTTCATTTATGCAGCCCTTGGAAAACTTATTCATTTATTTGTTGACCTACATAAGACGTTTTGACATTGTAAACACATTAACTTTCTTAAATTGCAACATTACGGAGTAAGAGATCACTCCCTCCAATACCTATAATCTTACCTCAGTGTCAGGCTCCAGTATGTCTCTGTGAATAATTCCAATTTTCCCACTCTACCCATAAACACTGGTGTCTCACCGGGCAGTAATCTTCACCCTCTCGTCTTTTTCATCTCTCCCTCCCTTTCCAGCTCGTTGCCATCGTGAGGGGGCTTGGTTGGCGGATGCTAGAGTGTGATGCTCCATGGGACAGTGTCCTCTGTCCTTTTGAAGCCTAATGCTCCTGCTGCCTTCTTCACTAATTGTGCTGAATGCTTTTTCCTACTAAGTTTAATTTTTCCTTCCCAATTCTCTTTTTTAATTGCTATTTCCCAGCGACTTTTTGCTATTCTTGATCATTCTTTTAGATGTCGTCTTCTGTTTTGACACTGGGTGTTAGGTGAGGCACAGTCTCTCGCCCATAAAACTGTGGTACCCGAAATTGTTGAGCAAAGGGACACTTTTATTGTCACTCTTTTCCTTTGTTGCTGAGCCCAATCTTGATGGACTGATGGTTCTTAAAGTGGTGATTGCAGGGCATATATCCACGATGCACCCTTAGGGGGGGGGGCCACATCCTATCGGGTGTCCTATCCTCTAATTGTGGCGCCATGGTGGGTATAGGGGCTTGTTTGTTGATGAAATGATTACCTGTTCATTTACATGCTGATATCTGACACTTATTTTTAACTTCTCAGATGTGGGGTGGAGACCAGGGCCCCGAGTCAGACTGTGATGGAAAGCCGGGCTCTGTAGCCCCCTGCTACTTTGGTCCCAGACCAAGCAGCTTCGGACTTTCCCTGCTTGATACCTGCTTGATGGTGTTTTGGGAGTTCTTCTAGTCCCCGAGGCCAGGCTTGACTTGTGAGAGCTTGGTCTACCAGTCCCGACTATCTCTGCTCCCCTTCTACCTCTGTGGCAGGGTTGAGCCCCAAGCCCCCAGTGATGACCACCTCATCACATGGAGTGGCTTCATCTCTCATTGTAACAACTGCGCCTTTTACCCCCCCCTCTTACTGAGGGTGCTCGGTGCCGTCCTCTCCGCAGTCACACTTGCACAATTCCTTCCCTTTCTAATACCTTCCAAGCTTTGTTTGGTCCTGCTACATGGACTAAGTATTTTAATCTCAGTCATGTTAATTCTACTCGTCCTGATGATTTATTCATCCATAAACACCTAGTTGATACCTGGTTGATGGGGTTCTGGGGGTTATTCTACTCCCCAAGCCCGGCCCGAGGCCAGGTTTGACTTGTGAGAGTTTGGTCCACTAGGCTGTTGCTTGCAGCAGCCCACAGGCCCACATACTCATCGCAGCCCGGTTGGTCCGGCACTCGTTGGAGGAAACTATCTAGTTTCCTCTTGAAGATGTCCACGGTTGTTCCGGCAATATTTCTTATGCTCGCTGGGAGGATGTTGAACAACCATGGACCTCTGATGTTTATATAGTTCTCTCTAATTGTGCCTATGGCACCCCTACTCTTCACTGGTTGTACAGTACTCTGCATTTTCTACCATATTGTTCACTCCAGTATGTTGTTATTTTACTGTGCAGATTTGGGACCTGGCCCTCCAGTATTTTCCCACTTGTATATTATTTGATATTTCTCCCATCGTCTTTCTAGTGAGTACATTCGGAGAGCTTTGAGACGATCCCAATAATTTAGATGCTTTATCTCGTTCATGTATCCCGTATATGTTTTCTGTACTCCCTCTATTTCAGCAATCTCTCCTGCTCTAAATGGGGAAGTGAGTACTGAGCAGTACTCAAGATGGGACAGCACAAGTGATTTGAAGAGTACAACCATTGTGATGGGATCCCTGGATTTGAAAGTTCTCGTAATCTATCCTATCATTTTCCTGGCTGCCGCAATATTTGCTTGGTTATGCTCCCTAAAATTTAGGTCATCAGACATCATTATTCCCAAATCCTTTATATGTTTCTTTCCTACTATGGGCAAATTAGATTGTGTTTTGTACCCTGTATTAAGTTTAAGGTTCTCAATTTTACTGTATCTTAGTACCTGGAATTTATCGCTGTTAAACATCACGTTATTTTCTGTAGCCCAGTCGAAAACTTTATTAATATCTGCTTGTAGTTTTTCAATATCTTCAGCAGAGGTAATTTTCATGCTGATTTTTGTGTCATCTGCAAAGGATGATACAAAGCTGAGCCTTGTATTTGAGTCTATATCTGATATGAGAATAAGGAAAAGCAGTGGTGCAAGGACTGTACCTTGAGATACTGCAGCTTTTAACTGCGCTTGGACTCGATTTTATATGGTTAACTGTTACTCTCTGTGTTCTGTTCGACAGAAAACTGAGTATCCAGCGTCCTACTTTACCAGTTATTCCCATTGACCTCATTTTGTGTGCTATCACTTCATGGTCACATTTATCGAATGCCTTTGCGAATCTGTGTATACTACATCTGAACTCTGTTTTTCTTCTAATGCCTCAGTGATTTTGTCGTAATGGTCAAGTATCTGTGAGAGGCATGATCTTCCTGCTCTAAATCCATGTTGGCCTGGATTGTGGAGGTCATTGGTCTCCATGAAACTAGTGACCTGACTCCTGATCACTCTCTCAAATACAGTAATTTTATTATGTGGGACGTAAGTGCAACTGGTCTATAATTCTTTGCCAATGCTTTGCTACCTCCCTTGTGTGGAGGGGCTATGTCTGCTGCTTTAAGCGCATCTGGTATCTCCCCCGTGTCCAAGCTCTTTCTCCACACTATACTGAGTGCCTGTGCTACTGGCACTTTGAATTTCATTATAAATATTGAATTCCATGAGTCTCAACCCGGGGCTGAGTGCATGGGCATATTGTCAATTTCTCTTTCAAAGCCTGCCACGCTCGTGTTGATATCAATTATATTTACAGGGGTTTGTATATCACACATAAAGAAGTTGTCCGGATCTTCCACTTTCATGCTGTGTATCGGGGTGCTAAACGTGTCCTCATATTGCTTTTTTAGGATTTCACTAATTTCTTTGTCATCCTCAGTGTATGAACCTTCACTAGTACGAATAGGTCCAATACTGGCAGTGGTTTTTGCTTTTGATTTAGCATATGTGAAGAAATATTTTGGGTTTTTCTTTATTTCTTGAATTGCTTTCTGTTTTAGTTGCCTTTCGTCAAGTTGATATGAATGCTTCAGTCTGTTCGATTTCTTCAATCTCCCTGTTTAAATTATTCCTTCTTTGTATGGAAAGTCGTGTCTGCTTCAGCATTTCTGTTAACTTTTTTCTTCTTCTGTAATGTCGTCTGTGTTCTCTTTCTACATTGGACCTTGTGTAGGATTTTTATTACTTAAACATTTTCCCATTGAATGTTGTAAGTTCCCTGTTTATTTTCTCCGAGTCTATCCTTTTATTATTAAAATTTAATTTATTGAATAGCCCTTCTCGCTTGTTGTTTCTCTTGGGCCTACTACCGTTATTAATGTTAGTTTGCACTTCAATGAGCTTGTGGTCCGAGTACGTAGTGTCCGAGACAGTAATGTCTCTGATTAGCTCATCATTGTTCGTGAATATGAGGTCCAGCGTGTTCTCATTCCTAGTCGGTTCTGTAATCTGCTGACTGAGCGAGAATTTGTCACAGAATTTCAGTAGTTCTCTGACCTGTGATTCGTTATTTCCAAGTTGATTTCATGCTATAGTATTATTGTTTACTATTCTACATTGTAAACTGGGTAGATTGAAGTCTCCAAGGAAGATAAAATCTGGTACTGGGTTTGCTAGGTTATCAAGGCTATTTTCTATTTTGTGGATCTGCTCAGTGAATTCCTGAACTGTTGCATCTGGCGGTTTGTATATTAGAATAATAATTAGATCTATATTCTCTACCATGATTCCAAGTACCTCTACCACCTCATTGGTCAAGTTCAGGAGCTCTGTGCATTCCAGCTCCTCTTTAATATACAGACCTACGCCTCCACTTGACCTAATTACTCTTACTTTAGTTGATTTGGTGGATACCTTTGTCACTTTTAACCCCACCCATATTGGTACACGTGTTGTTGCAGCTCTTTCTCGGGAAGCAGCTGTCCACTTAGCCTCGTTGTCCTGCATTGGGGAGACACTGGTTCGAATATCAAAAAATGCCTGGTTAAATAAATGCCAGGATTGGCACAGTTACTCTTCCATACCATGTAGCAACTGGTGATAAGGAACTTAAAGACTACCATAATAAACATGTCCTTGAGGCCCAAGGCCATTCTATCCTCCATATTAATATGTTACTCGCCCTCCCTCGTGGTCGTCATGGCCAGTCTCTTTGTGTAATGAAAATTACTTTTGATAGGTCCCTTCCGTCTTCCGTAACTCTTGGTGCCAGATGCTGTATTCAGGAGTACATCTGCTCTTCTCGCCTCTTCCCTCTGTGGTGTCGCCTTGTCGTGGTGAGGGGCTCACGTACACCACCCTGGGACTAGTGAGGGTTGCCTTTGCCCACTCTCCTGTCTTCTCTTTGTGTGTTGTACATGCAGATGGGCACCAGGTAGGGGCTTTGTGAGCCAACGGACCGCCCGCTGGAGGGGTAGCCCTGAGTGGATGGCTGGGTGTCCAGGCTGGAGCAATAGGGGAAGTGGGGTCTTTGCACCAGTGTGGGAGAATGAACTATGCAGTAGGACTCCTTGTTAAAAAGGGGGGGAGGCACCGCTGGGGACGATGCACCCTTCCTGCACTGGCCCGCGCTCGGCCTCCCTGGCTGCCCTGGTAGGTGGTATCCCTTGGATCCAGGCCCCAAACTTTTAGAAAGACTGCTGCATGGATAATGAAACAACTTCTCTTTCCCAGGCTCATGGGGGGTGGGTGACCAGGCCCCTGAGTCGGACTGTGCTGGAAGACTGGGCTCTGTAGCCCCTGCTACATTGGGCCCAGACTGGACTACTCCCCCGCTCCCATTCCTCTTCTGTGGTTGGGTCGAGCCCTAAGCCCCCTGTGGTGACTACCTCATCCCCTAGTACGACTCCATCTCTCATTGTGACTACTGCACCTTATGACCCCCCTCTCTCTCTCTCTCTCTCTAGAGGGTTCTCACCACCGTCCCCGCCATGGATGCTCTCGCATGCTTCCTTCCCATACCAATTCATACCATGCCTTGTTTGATCTTGCTACGTGGACTAAGTACTTTGACCTCCATCATTTAGATTCTACTGCTGACAATTTCTCCCTCCATAGGCACCTTGTTGGTTCAGTAGATGCTCTGTTACTTTTAACCCCACCCATCTCGGTACGCATGTTGTTGCTGCTTCTTCTCGGGATGCAGCTGTCCACTTGGCGACTTTGTCCTGCATTGAGGTGACCCTCCCTGTTCGGGTCTCCAAGAATGCTCAGTTAAGTGCCAGTGTTGGCACTGTTCTCCTCCCACACCATGTTACAACCGGTATTAGGAACCTCAAGGACTGCCACGAGGATATTAAACATATCCTTGAGGCCCAAGGCCATTCTATCCTCCATATTAATATGTTACTCGCCCTCCCTCGTGGTAGTCATGGCCAGTCTCTTTGTGTAATGAAAATTACTTTTGATAGGTCCCTTCCGTCTTCCGTAACTCTTGGTGCCAGATGCTCCATTCAGGAGTACATACCCTCTTCTCGGCTTTGTAATAAGTGCTGGAAGTTCGGACATGGTGCCCTCAAATGCTCCAGTATTCTCTCTCTGCCCTATGTGCCCACTATGTGGGCTATGAGCCCACTCATTTGGACTCTTGGACTGCACCCTTTCCTGTCTTGATTTTTTCTTTGCTCGTTGTCTCTTTACTTGAATTTTACATGGCAGGTTCTTGATGACTTCCATGGCAGTGACCATTTCCCCATCCTTGTTACCTTTTTTCTTTTCACCCTCCCCTCTCCTTCCCTAGGTGGTGGTTTGCCGAGGCTGACTGGCATCAATTTACCCTCTGTGCTACTCTCTCCGACCTCTCCATTTTGCTTCTCCCTCGCGCTCTCCTCCTTTTTCATGACACCGTCTTCGATGCTGCCCTCCACTCTATTCCTCGCTCTACCTCTCAGGAAACATGGAAGTGCGTTCCCTGGTGGAATGTGGACTGTGCTTGGGCTGTCTGCTATAAGCGTGCAGCCTGGAAGAGACACCGCCGCCAGCAGATGGCTGATTTTTGTCTTTTGTTTTGGAAGGCGAGTTCAGTGGTCCGTAGGACCATCTGTACAGGTAAACGTGAGTGTTGGAGGTCTTATGTTTCCACCATTACGTCCGAAAATAGTCTGCCGCAGATCTGGAGGGGTATCCACAAGATAGTGGGTAAGTTTGCTTCTGATGTCTCGCCGGTCCTCCACCTCCGTGGTACTCTTGTGGTGGACCCGTTGCAGGTCGCGACCGAACTGGGTTCCCACTTTTCGTCTCTTAGCTCTGGTTCTCATCTTCCTTAATCTTTCCTTCTTCTTAAGCCTGTTCTTGAATCTCGTCCTTTAGATTTCTGCACTCATCTCAGCCTTCCCTATAACGATCCCTTCTCTCTGAACTTAAGTCTGCCCAGTCCCTCTGTGGTTCTATGGCAGTGGGTTCCGATGGCATTCATTATGAGATGCTTCGCCATCTCCATCTGTGCATGTCTCGGTATTTACTGAGTCTGTATAATCGGGTCTATGAGTCATCTTCAGTACCTGAGGCTTGATGCCGTTGTCCTCCCCGTCCTCCCTGTTATGTTTCCAGGGTCTCTCGGGACATTCCCTAAGGACTTCCACCCTATTGCCCTCATGAGTTGTCTGCAAACTCTTTTGAACGTATGGTTAATGTTTGTCTGATGTGGTTTTTAGAATACTCACCACCTCTCCCCTTCTTAATTTGGTTTTCGCAAGTGCTGCAGCACAACAGATGTCCTGGGAAACTTGGAGGTCTATATTTGTACTGCTTTTGCTGCGAAGACCTCTGTTGTTGCCGTCTTCTTTGACCTGGAAAAGGCTTACGACACCACCTGGAGATATCATATTCTGTCACAACTTCATTCATCTTGCCTTCGTGGTAATCTCCCTCTCTTCCTCCAAAGCTTTATCTCTCGTTTCTTTCGAGTTAGGCTTAGTGCCACTCTCTCTGCCCCTTTTAGGCAATATGAGGGTGTACCCCAAGGTAGTGTTCTGAGTACTACTCTTTTTCTAGTTGCCCTCAATGGTCTTTGTTACGGCCCTCTCGGGACGCAACGGGGTTCTTACTCTGATGTAGTTAGAGGAAGATATATATCCGGCCCCAAGCCAGTAGAGGCTATCAAGGGATGCGATCCGTGACGCAAGTAACTTAAAGGGAGTAGGGAAAGAAAGGTAAGAACTTAATATAATATAATATAACCTTCACCATTTAAATATATAAAAGTAAAACGTACACAAGGGGGAGGGGTATTAACACTTTACAAAGGGGATCAACACTGTAGTCTTCTGCTGGAGACTATGGATCCTTGAAGCTAGGTGCTGAGTCCGCGGTGCTTTCTTCGTGGCCTCAAGACGTGTCCTCGGAGAACGCCGAGCCTACCCTGGCCACAGGTCAGCCACAACACAGGTCCACTGGGGGCACCGTCGTGGAGGCCGTCAACCACACGTCCAGCAGGTCTGCTGGCAGGTACTGAGCCACCAAGGCTGGTACGGCCACTCCACGAACGATATAAGGGGTACGCCCTAGACAGGAGTCTCGTGTGATATCACCAATCACCCTCCTGTCCTCAATACCCCAGTGGATTATCGTCTCCAACCGTCGGTCCCGGGTAAATCCTTCCACTGCCACTCCACTGGCAGGCTTAACACACCACAGTGTTCTTCCGGGGGGACGACGTCACGACAGCTGCAGCAAACTTCACTGTATGGAGACTGGCTGCCTCGGGTAGACTGACTACACCTTCAACACAGTGGTCCCAGGTTGGCTCTGTAAGCAGACACGTCATTAATAACCGGGACACTAATACACCACACTCACAGGCTCAGATACAAACGCCCGACATATCCACTCCCTAGATGGCGCTGTCGTCGGAGCACCACCTCACCAGAGGTCAGGAGCGGCGGTGTTGAGCGCTGAACCAGACTGGAAACTGGTCCTCGAGGCCAGTACACGCTGTCCTCACTAGGTGTCGTCGTTCGTTTGGCGGGGGTTTCGGGAGCTGACCCACAGATGGCGTGTTTGTCACTGCTCCAGGCTCGGACGTTGGATCCGGGTTCGTAACACCTCCCCACCAAAAAGAATTTGGTTTGGGGTTCTATAAAAAGAAACACAAACCAAATTAGTACGACGACACAACTCCAAATGGACTTACTTATACTATGAACTAGAGTGATGAGGCTGTCTTGTCCACAGAACTTTTCTACTGAGAAACCCTGGCCCAAAGGGAGCTTGAAAATGGAAGGCAATGATCTGCCTGACGTAATCTTCCACGTCTCCACTGCGATGTCAAGCAGGGACATCATCTCACACCTCTCGAGTAAGGATTGGTTTCGACACGATTTGGGGTGACTCGACACTTCCTTATGTCGTGGCACCGATGATGGCTGACCACAGACGGCATTTCTGGTGCCGGTCCGATGGTCCTTCAGGGAGACAGGAACCTGGAATACAGGGGTTTGATAATTCAGAGTGATCGCGGCAGTGGGTAAGTCAATACTTACAGCATACTCTACTAGGTTCACACCTAGTCCCAACAGGGCTGCTTTCACACCGAAGATGGCATTCGCTCTGCCTCCGTCAGGTCGACCAACGTTCCGTATAACGCTGTATTGAGGCTCAGCAATCACGCGGAGGGTGTCAACCTGCCGGAAACAGTCACTCATTTTATCATCTATCGTACCTCCTGTATCATCTATTACCTCCCAGGTCCCTTCTTCAACTGCAACACTTGCAGTACAAATCTCCAATCCCTGGGACCTTTTCACGATGTTCATGGGGGCCATCATTCGTCGGGTCGTCCACCGGTCCTTACTGAGAACACATAGAATACATAGGAGAATAAAACAAAATATCGCTAAGAAACATGAGGCCAATTGAGGGATAAGTTTCCTGAGCTTGTCATGTCCATAGCCGGCACCATCCACTAGCCTGGCTTGGACCAAAGAGGGCTCTAGACCTTTTGAACACACCTCACATACCTCTGACGTCTGGGGAATCTCTGGCTGGTCCACTACACGCTGCAACTTGCCATACCGCAAGCACACCTCAGCCTTCGCTCCAGACTCGTTGGTATCCGTGGGTGTCTGCACACAAGGCCTCTCTTCTAGCTCAGGTACTTCTGCCATCGTAACCTCATGTTCCTTGTCGAGAGAATCAGGAGACACTGCTAGATCGTTCTCAATCTGTAGGCGAGAGGACAAATTAAACATAGTTACATCCGGGTCTGTCTTTACCTGGACATTACCATTGCCTGTTACCTCAGACCTTGCTGCTCCGGTAGACTCGTCCGCTATCTTGGGATGATTGGTGCTCCAATCGGTCACCAAGTCGTTGGCTAGTACCACGTCAATCCCAGCCACAGGGAGGGTATCGACTACTGCCAACTCACATGTGCCGCTGAAATAAGGCGAGTCAAGATGTACTGGCACTAAGGGGGCGATGTACTGCGTCCTAGGAAACCCAACCAGGACAACCTTTTGTCGCCCATCGACACTTACTCCCTCGGGTAACGAGCTCTTCACGATCAGGGACTGGGCTGCTCCACTATCTCTGAGCACTACAATTGATCTACCAGTATGATTACTCGTTACATACCCGGTTGAAGTGTGAGGGGCCAACAAACTTGGTCCTTCCTGCGTCGTCGTAGACTGGTTTCCTACTGGTGATGTAACACAGCTCATCATCATCACCTCCCTACGTGCGCTGCCACCTCTTCTGCCTCGGCACCTAGCAGCTATATGCCCTTTCTGCCCACAAGTCCAGCACACCATATTCCTCCTCGGGCTCCGGTGTTTCGGACTGCTAGGACTTGTTCTTCGGGGGCTACTTGGGGGCGTCTTCTTAGTGCTTTGTGGGACGGGTCTTTCTTCTTCATCATGAGGTCTGTCGAACCGGCGCTGGTAATTCCTCGGGACGTACTTAGCAGACGGCCTATGAGTCAGGATGTACTCTTCAGCCATGGTGGCTGCTGCACTCAAGGTCTCTACCTGCTGTTCCTCCAAGTACGTCTTGAGGTCTCCAGATAAACAATCCTTGAAGTCCTCGAGCAGAATCAGCTGTTCGAGGTCTTCCTTGGTCTCCACTTTCCGAGAGGCACACCATTCTTGGAAAAGTCGCTCCTTGATCGTGGCGAATTCGGTGAAAGTGTGCTCTGAGGTCTTCTTCAGGTTTCTGAACTTTTGCCTATATGCCTCAGGTACCAATTGGTACGCCATGAGCACCACTTTCTTCACCATATCATAATCGCCGGAGTCGTCAAGGGATAACGTAGAGTAGGCGATTTGGGCCTTCCCAGTCAAGACTGACTGTATCATGATGGCCCAATTCTCCCTTGGCCACTCCAAAGAGGCAGCGACTTTCTCGAAGGCTGCGAAGAACTTCGAAACTTCTCTCTCGTTGAATTTGGGGACCATTTTGATATTCCTTACCGGATCGAAACCGCTTGCTCCAGTTTGTCTCTGTCCAGCGCCTAATCGTAATACTTCTAATTCATGTTGTCTCTGTCTTTCTTTTTCTTCTCTTTCTCGTTCTTCTCTTCTTTCTTCTCTTTCTAATTCTAAACGCCTCATCGCCAATTCTTTTTCTTTCATCTCCATTTCTTTATTTTTCATCTCCACTTCTTTATCTTTTAATTCTCGTTCTACTTCTAACTTCTTCCACTCTATCTCGCGATTGATCTCTAGGGCACGCATTTTGACTGTTAGGAAGCTGATATTAAGCTCACCTGCATCACTGTCAATGTCACTGCCCTTATCTTCCTTTTCTGTGGAAGCTATTTCCTCACCTTCCCTTGTACTAGGAGTCTCGCCTTCCTGTTTCTCTTCTGCCTTCAGGTGCCGGTGAACCTTGGACAAGATCTCCACACGGGAATCACTGGCACGGATCTTGATCTCCAGGTAGGCGCTCACTAGTACAAGTTCCGGTTTGCTCAGATACTTTAATCTGGCAAGACAGTCCACTCTGTTCAGAAAAGCCTGAACATCGTCCAGATCATCGATGGTAGCCTTGTCTGCCATTGTCACAGATGGAACACTTAACGAGCACTTAACACACCCTTTACACGTTAGCACTTAACGCACCGAGCACTGTTCTACGTCAATATTGCACTTTAACGCACCAAACTCTGCACTTGCCAATATTGCACGTAATCACTCCGGGCACCGCACTACCCAATATTGCACTGAGTCCAAGCGAACACTTCGCTCTACAATATTGCACTGGATCACTGAGCACCGCACTACTCAATATTGCACTGAGTCCAAGCGAACACTTCGCTCTACAATATTGCACTGGATCACTGAGCACCGCACTACTCAATATTGCACTTAATCGCTTAATCACAGCGAGCACCGCACTGCACAATATCGCACTTAGTCACTGAGCACCGCACAAGACGTATAACGTCACAATCGTCACACAGGGGGAATTATATACAGGGATTACGCCACTTCACCACCCCTGTCAAACATACTTAACAAGGGGACGGATCCCGCTGGGGATGCCAATTATGTTACGGCCCTCTCGGGACGCAACGGGGTTCTTACTCTGATGTAGTTAGAGGAAGATATATATCCGGCCCCAAGCCAGTAGAGGCTATCAAGGGATGCGATCCGTGACGCAAGTAACTTAAAGGGAGTAGGGAAAGAAAGGTAAGAACTTAATATAATATAATATAACCTTCACCATTTAAATATATAAAAGTAAAACGTACACAAGGGGGAGGGGTATTAACACTTTACAAAGGGGATCAACACTGTAGTCTTCTGCTGGAGACTATGGATCCTTGAAGCTAGGTGCTGAGTCCGCGGTGCTTTCTTCGTGGCCTCAAGACGTGTCCTCGGAGAACGCCGAGCCTACCCTGGTCACAGGTCAGCCACAACACAGGTCCACTGGGGGCACCGTCGTGGAGGCCGTCAACCACACGTCCAGCAGGTCTGCTGGCAGGTACTGAGCCACCAAGGCTGGTACGGCCACTCCACGAACGATATAAGGGGTACGCCCTAGACAGGAGTCTCGTGTGATATCACCAATCACCCTCCTGTCCTCAATACCCCAGTGGATTATCGTCTCCAACCGTCGGTCCCGGGTAAATCCTTCCACTGCCACTCCACTGGCAGGCTTAACACACCACAGTGTTCTTCCGGGGGGACGACGTCACGACAGCTGCAGCAAACTTCACTGTATGGAGACTGGCTGCCTCGGGTAGACTGACTACACCTTCAACACAGTGGTCCCAGGTTGGCTCTGTAAGCAGACACGTCATTAATAACCGGGACACTAATACACCACACTCACAGGCTCAGATACAAACGCCCGACATATCCACTCCCTAGATGGCGCTGTCGTCGGAGCACCACCTCACCAGAGGTCAGGAGCGGCGGTGTTGAGCGCTGAACCAGACTGGAAACTGGTCCTCGAGGCCAGTACACGCTGTCCTCACTAGGTGTCGTCGTTCGTTTGGCGGGGGTTTCGGGAGCTGACCCACAGATGGCGTGTTTGTCACTGCTCCAGGCTCGGACGTTGGATCCGGGTTCGTAACAGTCTTATTTCCTCCCTTCTGGCGTTTTCTTCGCTCTCTATGTCGACGATCTTACTCTTTCCTGTCGGGATGATGATTCGCCTCTCCTTCAACGGTGGCTTCAACTTGCGATTGATGCCATGTCATCTTGGGCAACTGATCATGGCTTCAAGTTCTCTATGTCTAAGACTTGTGCTATGACTTTTTCTCAGAAGCATGCCATTCTTTGTCCCTCTTTTGCTTCATGGTCATCCCCTTGTGTTCAGGGAGTCCACTAAGCTTTTGGGGTTAATCTTTGACACTCGTTTGTCTTGGTCGCCTCATATCTCTTACCTCCGAGTTGAATGCTCCAAGGCCCTTACCATCCTAAAGGTTTTGTCCCATACTTCTTGGGGAGCTGATAGCCGCACACTCCTCTCTTTACATTCGTCTCTCGTCCTGTCTAAACTCGATTATGGTTGCCCTGCTTACTCGTCTCCTTCTACTCTTCGTCGTCTTGATGCTTTGCACCGTACTGGGTTGCGCCTCAGCTCTGGTGCCTTTCGTTCGACTCCCACTCTCAACTTATACTGTATGTTGATATTGCCGTCCTATCTTTCCAGGATCGCCATGATCGCTACTGTCTTTGATATCTTGCGCGGTCCTTGCAACATCCTTCCTCTCGCCTCTTGTCATGCTTTGACTTTTACCCGTCCTGTAGTTCTTCTTCTTCATCACCACCTCCCTCTTTTTCGTCTTCTCTTTATTTAGATTTCACGTGGTGGGTTCTTCGTGACTCCATAACAGTGACCATTTCCCCATCCTTGTCACCTTTTTCTCTTTTTCACCCTTCTCTCTCCTTCCCTAGGTGGCAGTTTGCCAAGGCTGACTGGAATCTATTCACTCTACATGCTACTCTTTCTGACCTCTCCTATCTGCCTCACCGTCGAGCCCTACTCCTTTTTCATCACATTATATTAGACGCTGCCGTCTACTCTGTTCCTTGCTCTACCTCCAGGAGCATGCGGAAGTGCGTTCCCAGGTGGAATGCTGGGTGTTTCGACTGTCCTCTGTAAGAGTGCAGCCTGGAAGAAAGACTGATGCAGACAGACGGCTGTTTTCTTTTGTTTTCTAAGGTGACTGTGGTCTGTACGGTTAAACTTGAGAGTTGGAAATCTTTTGTCTCCACCATTACGTCTGATATTCCTCTGCCCCAGATCTGGAAGAAAACCTGTAAGATTGCGGGTAAGTTTGTTCCAGATGTCTCACCAGTCCTTCACTTCCATGATTCTATTGTGGCGGATCCTGTGTCAGTCGCCACCGAACTGTGTTCCCCTTTTTCGACTGGTGGCTCCAGTTCAAGTCTTCCTTCATCTTTCCTTATTCGTAAGCACCTTCATGAATCTTGTCCTATAGATTTTCGCATGCATCTCCAGCTTCTCTATAATGATCTCTCTCTCCGAACACCAGTCTGCCCTGACTCTCTGCGGTTCTATGGCAGCGGGTTCGGAAAGCGAAACATCTCCTAATGAATGTCACCTCTCTCAATGCATGGTTTCAGTATATACTGAATCTGTTTAACCTTATCTGGCAGTCATCATTTGTCCCTGAGAACTGGCTTCAGGTGGTGGTTTTTCCTATTCAAAAACCAGGGTCTCTAGGGATAGCTGCTAAGGACATCTGCCCCATTGCCCTCACGAGTTACGTCTGCAAACTCTTTGAACGTATGTTCAATGTCCTTATGATGTTGTTCTTAGAACACTATCGCCACCACTTACCTTCTTAAATTTGGTTTTTGCAAGTGTCATGACTGATGTCTTGGTGAACATGGTCTATATATGTACTGCTTTTGCTGCAAAGACCTCTGTTGTTGCTGTCCTTTTTTTGACCTGGAAAAGGCATATGACACCACCTGGAGATACCACATTTTGTCCCAACTCCATTCATGGTAATCTCTTCCTCTTCCTACGAAGCTTCCGCTCTAATCATTCCTTTAGTGATGGTTTGTACCATTCTGCCTCTTTACGGCAATATGAAGGTGTACCTCACAATAGTGTTCTGAGCACTTACTAATTTTCCTGGTTGCCCTCAGTGGTCTTCTTTACTCCCTTCCCTCTGGAATCTCATCAGCTCTCTATGTTGACAATCTAACCCATTGCAGTCAAGGTGATGACTTGCCTCTCCTTCAACGACGACATCAACTTGCGATTGATGCCATGTCATCCTGAGACACCAATCATGGCATCAAGTTCTCTACAACTAAAACTTTTGCGATGACTTTTACTCGGAAGTAGGTCGTTTTTCATCCCCCTTTGTCGCTTTATGGTAATCCCCTTTTGTGCAAAGATTTTGCTAAACTTATTGGGTTAATCTTTGAAACTCGTTTGTTTTGGTCTCCCCATATCTCTAACCTCTGAGTTGGATGCTCTAAGGTCCTTAACTTACTTAAGGTAAGTTATACTCCCTGGGGAGCTGATACGAGCACGCTTACTCGTCTGCCTCTCCTACTCTTTGCTGTCTTGATGCTCTGCACCATAATGGGTTATGCCTCAGCTCTGATGCCTTGCGTTTGACTCCTACCCTAAGCCGGTATGATGAAACAGGCATACTGTATCTACAGGATCGCCATGATCGCTACTATCTTTGCTACATTGCACAGTCCCTACAACACCCTCCTCACTCTCGCTTATGTCGTACTTTTCCTTGCACACTTTTCTTCACACTTCCGCTCCATTTCCGTCTTCACAGATGGGGTCAAAGTCTGCAGATGGTGTAGCCTACTCTGTTGTTTTTCCTGACCACACCTATGTGTCGCCTGCATCCAGAGACTAGCATCTCCACAGCAGAACTTTGTGCTATTTTGTATGCTCTTTGTCAACACCTTTCTTGTTGTCAATTTTTCTTTATTGTTGTAGTTGACTCTCACAGTGCCTTCATGGCTCTGCAGCCCTTTAATCCAGTTCATTCGGTTGTAGTCGAAATTCAACATTGGTTGTTTCTTATCTCCAATAGATTTAAGACAGTGGAATTTTGCCGGTTTCCCAGCCATATTTGTGTGTCCTTAAATGAGCGTGCGGACTCTGTCACTAAGGAGGCTATCTGCACTTGCCCCATCTCCCTTAAAGGTGTTCCTTATTCTGACTTCTACCCAGTTATTCATTCCTCCATCCTTACCCATTGGCAGGATTGTTGGTCTTCTGTTACTCGTGACAAACTGCATACTCTTAAAGGTAGTGTGTCCCCATGGCCCTCCTCCCATCACCATAAGTGGTGGTGAGAAATGGCTATGATGAGATTACGTATTAGCCATAAATGTTTAATTCATAGGCACTTAATGGAGCGCCGCCCTGCTCTTTATTTTCCAAACTGGATTGTCCCTCTTATGGTCGTGCATATCCTTGTTGAATGTCCTGACTTCCAGGAGGCGTGTGTGTCTTGTTTCCTGACTGTCCCTCGTGGTCACTTGTTCCTCGATAGAATCCTTGAGGAATCAGATACCTTTGATATTGTCTGCCTTATGCACTTTTGTTTTCAAATTGGCATCCTTAGTGATATTTACAATTTTTTTATATCCCACACAGTTGATGGTGCTTCGTAGCCTTCCGGGCTTGGTGCCCTCTTTTGATAATTACTTGCGTACTCTTTCTCATCTACATTAATGACATTCCGAATACCTCTCAATACCTCAAGCCAGTTTTATTGGCTGTTTACACAACCCTCATTTTCTCCAATCCTAAGAATTGGCAATATCCAGATTGGTAATAAAGTAGATGGTAAATTCCATGATGTTCTCATTGATAAAAAGCTGAATTTCCAGTGTCACATACAAATTATAGCGAAAAAATATTTTAAAATCACCTGGCATTCTTTTCTAAATCAGATATTATGTACGTCACCCTCTACCTTGGTTAAGCTTTATTGGCCTCTCGTCTTTCCTTATCACAATTTTGGTATCATTGCCTGGGGTTCTCCCTAAATTATCTATGATCTCTAATTACTCAAGACAAATCATCAATTAGAACAATAACAAACTGAAGCCACAGACAGCATTCTGCCCCTCCCCCTTTCTTAAATCTAAATCATTTAATATTTTAGATATTAAGTCTAAGTCACTTCACACCCTATCAAGTGCACTATATATATATATATATATATATATATATATATATATATATATATATATATATATATATATGTATATATATATATGTCGTACCTAGTAGCCAGAACGCACTTATCAGCCTATTATGCAAGGCCCGATTTGCCTAATAAGCCAAGTTTTCCTGAATTAATATATTTTCTCTAATTTTTTTCTGATGAAATGATAAAGCAACCCATTTCATTATGTATGAGGTCAATTTTTTTTTATTGGAGTTAAAATTAACGTAGATATATGACCCAACCTAACCAACCCTACCTAACCTAACCTAACCTATCTTTATAGATTAGGTTCGGTTAGGTATCCGAAAAAGGTAGGTTAGGTTAGGTTAGGTAGGTTAGGTAGTCGAAAAACAATTAATTCATGAAAACTTTGTTTATTAGGTAAATCGGGCCTTGCACAGTAGGCTGAGAAGTGCGTTCTGGCTACTAGGTCCCAGCAAACATTTTCATGTTTTTAAAACATCCTAAAAACGACATTTCATTGTTTTCAGCACGTTTATAATTACGTTTAGAAAAGGTTTTTTGAGAACTTTTATATACAACCTTAGAACGTAAATAATTAACATTTCTAAAAACTTTTTTATGATCTTTTAATTACCTACATTAAAACGTTTAGGGTAAATTAGGGTATACTAATTTTGTAATTCATATCTGAAATAGAAAGGGAGAGAAAGAAAGAAGACATATCTGAGATAGAAATGGACATCCTATATATATATGTGTAAATTACAAATAAATAGGGTACAAAAAGAGAATTAAAATATTATATTTATTTAATTAAGAATGAGTAATACAACAAAATATATGTAATAGCTCGAAATATATAGACTATATAACAGAATATAAAAGTAAAAATTTTAAAATCTATAAAAATCTATATATGCAATATGTGAACACAATAGATTTTGTGATCAAGCAGCCTGTGATTCATGTCATGCTGAGATCAGTCTGACGTTATAAGCAGTTATTGTTACTTAAAACCAAAACAAGTAAAATTTTCCGAGTATACATATAACACTATAGTTTTTCTATGACTAATAATAAAAATCTATTAATCAAAAGTTTAGGACTAATTAACTAAAAATAAAAATCTACAAGTGAATGTAAACACAGTCAAGCATAATATTCATGTAGAAAGAGAAAGAAAAAGAGAGAGAAGGAAAGAAAGAGAAAGAAAGAAAGGGAGAAAGAGAAAGAAAAGAAAAAACAGTCATGTATAATATTCATATTAGCACCATGCAATATAACTTAGATTAAGTAAAAAATCTTAAGACATTTTTAAATCAAATGAAATATGAGAGCCAGAGAGAGAGACCCAGAGCCAGAGAGAGAGAGAGAGCCAGAGAGAGAGCGCCACAGAGCCAGAGAAATAAAAGCCAGAGAGAGAGAGCGTGAGCCAGAGAGAGAGAGTGAGAGAGAGAGAGAGAGCCAGAGAGAGAGAGAGCCAGAGAGAGAGAGCCAGAGAGTGAGAGAGAGAGAGCCAGAGAGAGAGAGAGAGAGAGCCAGAGAGAGAGAGAGAGCCAGAGAGAGAGAGAGAGAGAGAGAGCCAGAGAGAGCCAGAGAGAGAGAGCCAGAGAGAGAGAGAGCCAGAGAGAGCGAGAGCCAGAGAGAGCGAGAGAGCCAGAGAGAGCGAGAGAGCCAGAGAGAGCGAGAGAGCCAGAGAGAGCCAGAGAGAGAGAGAGAGAGAGAGAGAGAGAGAGAGAGCCAGAGAGAGAGAGAGCCAGAGAGAGCGAGAGCCAGAGAGAGCGAGAGAGCCAGAGAGAGCGAGAGAGCCAGAGAGAGCGAGAGAGCCAGAGAGAGCCAGAGAGAGAGAGAGAGAGAGAGAGAGAGAGAGAGAGAGAGAGAGAGAGCCAGAGAGAGCGAGAGAGCCAGAGAGCCAGAGAGAGCGAGAGAGCCAGAGAGAGAGAGAGAGAGACAGAGCCAGAGAGAAAGAGAGAGCCAGAGAGAGAGAGCCAGAGAGAGAGAGAGAGAGAGAGAGAGAGAGCCAGAGCCAGAGAGAGCCAGAGCCAGAGAGAGAGCCAGAGAGAGAGAGAGAGAGAGAGAGCCAGAGAGAGAGAGAGAGAGAGAGAGCCAGAGAGAGAGAGAGAGAGAGAGAGCCAGAGAGAGAGAGAGAGAGCCAGAGAGAGAGAGAGAGAGCCACAGAGAGAGAGAGAGAGAGCAAGAGCCAGAGAGAGAGAGCAAGAGAGCCAGAGAGAGAGCGAGAGAGAGCGAGAGCCAGAGAGAGAGAGAGCCAGAGAGAGAGAGAGAGAGCCAGAGAGAGAGAGAGAGCCAGAGAGAGAGAGAGAGCCAGAGAGAGAGGGAGCCAGAGAGAGAGAGAGCCAGAGAGAGAGAGAGCAAGAGAGAGAGAGAGCAAGAGAGCCAGAGAGAGAGAGAGAGAGAGAGAGAGAGAGAGAGAGAGAGAGAGAGAGAGAGAGCCAGAGAGAGAGAGAGAGAGAGCCAGAGAGAGAGCAAGAGAGCCAGAGAGAGAGCAAGAGAGCCAGAGAGAGAGAGCGAGAGAGAGAGCCAGAGAGAGAGAGCAAGAGAGCCAGAGAGAGAGCGAGAGAAAGAGAGAAAGAAAGAGAAAGAAAGAGAGCCAGAGAGAGAGAAAGAGAGACAGACAGACAGAAAGACACACACACAACAAAAGAGGAGACAGAACAAAATTAAGGCAAGGAGAGAGAAGACAGAACAGAAACAACAGAGAGAGGAGAGAAATGAGAACTCATTGAAGAGAAGGGGAAGAGAAACACAAGATAAGAAAAAGATACAAGAAAAATATACAAGATAAAAATGACATAAATGAATACCACAAATATAAAAAGTAAAGGAAGAGAGAAGCTAGAAGAGACAGGAAACGAGAGGTGTTAGAAGAGAGGAGGAAAGGAGAGATTAAAAGACAAGAAAAACAGGAGAGAAACGTAAAAGAAATAAAAAAAAGGGACATTTGTGAGGAGAGAAAATAAAGAGACCAGAGAAGACCATATATCAAGAGTGTGAGGATAAAGACTTATATATTTTCTTAGTAGACATCCTCTGGCTCTTGTTGCCCCTCTTGTATACGAATTGTACTTGCAAGTTTTCCCTGAAAAGATATTAACAAAATTAATATTTAATTATTTATTTATATAAATTACACACACACAAACTTATATGTATATATATATACATATATGTATATATATGTATATATATATAATATGTATATATATAAATATATATATATATAATATATATATATATATATATATATATATATATATATATATATATATATATATATATATATATATATATATATATATATAGACCAGAGACCAATTATATATATATATATATAATTTCATAAACCTCACCCTGTAAACATTCATGTTTCTACATGTTAAACAAGCTACGAGGATGAGGGAAGGGGATGTTCCCTCCATGCTGGATATTATATTTACCAGGAAAGAGAAAGATATATTAATCATTCAGTACCTCCCTCCTTTGGTACCTCCCTTTTCCTCCTTTCAGTACCTCCCTCCTTTTACCCAAGTGACATGGTCACTTGGGTAAAAGTGACCATGTCTTTTTGGGAATAAAGTATGCAATGCATTATAATCTGGAAGAAAATGAGCTTGAAGCAGTTGAAAAACCTGACTTGTGGAGAGGTCATTATGGGGAACTCAGATATTTCCTTAAGGAATTTGACAAACACTTGCTGTTAGGACATGAAGTAAATGAGATGTATGTCAAGTTTTGTGAAATATATGATAATGGCACAACAAAATTTATACTAAAGCAGAGATGCAGAACTAGGAAAAGGGGAAAAATTGCCCAAACATACAAGCAATACAAAGATGCGAGAAACAACAATAGCAGTAAGGAGAGGGGCAGAAAGACTGACTTTCGGTCATATTCAACAACACAAATATACATACACACACACACATTATTGGAAAAAATTGGAATTGGAATATTGGAAAAAATAATTAAAACTAAATGGGTAGAACACCTGGAGAGAAATGATATAATTTCAGACAGACAGTATGGTTTTCGATTTGGAAGATCCTGTGTATCGAATTTACTCAGTTTCTATGATCGAGCAACAGATATATTACAGGAAAGAGATGGTTGGGTTGACTGCATCTATCTGGACCTAAAAAAGGCATTCGACAGTTCCACATAGAGAGGTTGTTCTGGAAACTGGAAAATATTGGAGGGGTGACAGGTAAGCTTCTAATATGGATGAAAAATTTTCTGACTGATAGAAAAATGAGGGCAGTAATCAGAGGCAATGTATCGGACTGGAGAAATGTCACAAGTGGAGTACCACAGGGTTCAGTTCTTGCACCAGTGATGTTTATTGTCTACATAAATGATCTACCAGTTGGTATACAGAATTACATGAACATGTTTGCTGATGATGCTAAGATAATAGGAAGGATAAGAAATTTAGATGATTGTCATGCCCTTCAAGAAAACCTGGATAAAATAAGTATATGGAGCACCACTTGGCAAATGGAATTTAATGTTAATAAATGCCATGTTATGGAATGTGGAACAGGAGAACATAGACCCCACACAACCTATACATTATGTGAGAAATCTTTAAAGAATTCTGATAAAGAAAGAGATCTAGGGGTGGTTCTAGATAGAAAACTATCACCTGAGGACCACATAAAGAATATTGTGCGAGGAGCCTATGCTACGCTTTCTAACTTTAGAATTGCGTTTAAATACATGGATGGTGATATACTAAAGAAATTGTTCATGACTTTTGTTACGCCAAAGCTAGAATATGCAGCTGTTGTGTGGTGCCCAACAACAGAAGTTGGCCCATATCTTAAGAAGCACATCAACATACTGGAAAAGGTGCAAAGACATGATACTAAGTGGCTCCCAGAACTGAAGGGCAAGAGCTACGAGGAGACGTTAGAGGTATTAAATATGCCAAAACTAAAAGACAGAAGAAAGAGGTGATATGATCACTACATACAAAATAGTAACAGGAATTGATAAAATCGACAGGGAAGATTTCCTGAGACCTGGAACTTCAAGAACAGGAGGTCATAGATTGAAACTAGCTTAACACAGATGCTAAAGAAATATAAGAAAATTCACTTTCGCAAATAGTGGTAGACGGTTGGAACAAGTTAGGTGAGAAGGTGGTGGAGGCCAAGACTGTCAGTAGTTTCAAAGCGTTATATGACAGAGTGCTGGGAAGACGGTCTCATCCTGTAACTACACTTAGATAATTACACACACACATATATATATATGTCGTACCTAGTAGCCAGAACGCACTTTTCAGCCTACTATGCAAGGCCCGATTTGCCTAATAAGCCAAGTTTTCATGAATTAATATATTTTCTCTATTTTTTTCTTATGAAATGATAAAGCTATCCATTTCATTATATATGAGGTCAATTCTTTTTTTATTGGAGTTAAAATTAATAGAGATATATGACCGAACCTAACCTATCTTTATAGGTTAGGTTAGGTAGCTGAAAATGTTAGGTTAGGTAGTCGAAAAAACATTAATTCATGAAAACTTGGCTTATTAGGCAAATCGGGCCTTGCATAGTAGGGTGAGATGTGCGTTCTGGCTACTAGGTACGACACAGTATATATATATTTATATATAAATATATTTATTTATATATATATATATATATATATATATACATATATATATATATATATATATATACATACATATATATATATATATATATATATATATATATATATATATATATATATATATATATATATATATATATATATATCGGACAATTAGTAAAAAAAAAAAAAAAAAATTAAATTATTTTACCTTGTACCTAGATCCAACAAAATATGTACCAACAAAATATGCATTTAGGAATAAGGTTTTGTACATGTAGGTAGCACATGAGAAAATAAGTGGAAGGTGATCAAGTTTATATTAACATGTTAATGGCTTTGTTAAGGCTTTGCAGGAATGAAAAAATATTAATAATATAATATCACCTACCAATTAATTGTACATCATTTATAAGTCAATTATTTGCATTATTATTATTCAATACTAATGATATAAAAATGCATTTTGTAATCTACTATTTATGCAAGTATTAAGCACAGGATCATGAAATAAACTGCAAAATACTGTAATGGATAAACCAATTAAGTTTACATTTTCCTATAGCTAAGTCAGTCAGTTCTATTAGCAGCAGAGAACAATTATGCCCAACCTCTATTAAATGAAACAATCTTAAGAGCAAGTGATAGAAATATAATCATTTATGCTTGGGAAAATATTATGGAATGGTTCCAAATATGAAAAATATTAAGTTTTTTGGTTAAAATTTTTTAACTTAAAATTTAAATTTTTAAGTGAATTTTAAACTTTAAAAAAATTATTTAATTTTTTGGTTACTTACTTAAAATAACATTATATAGTTCTTGTTTTTGTAGAAATGCCAATTTCTTCTTTTGCCCTTCCAGACTGTATAGTGACCACAGGCCGTTTGTTCATATCTTCATTATTCTTCGAACTGTGGTTGCACAATCAGATCCACGTACACTGGTTAAAAGCATCACCTAAAAGCAACAACAAAAATGTAGTACACTGACGAATTTTGAATGAATAAATATATATATATATATATATATATATATATATATATATATATATATATATATATATATATATATATATATATATATACATACATACATACATACATACATATATATGCTATGTTGTATGCTACAACTTGGCTGATAATAAAGCCATTCACAACTGCAGGCCTAATAAAAAAAAGGAGGTGGCATAGCAATATCTTACAAAGATACCTTCATCTGCAATAGTCTCATTAGTAATAGAGACGACTATTGTGAATATACCTTTGCCAAGCTCTCCAGTAAATCCCTTAAATCCTCCTTGACTATCGGTGCCATCTATAGATTTCCTAATACCAACATAGCTTCATTCTCAGATAACGTAAGGAATCTTATCATAAATAACAATCTCAACAAAAATCAAACCAACTTAGTGGTTTGTAATGGTGAACAAAACATGCAGATACTTATATATAACCTGTGAATAGAGTGTAATAACACCAAAACTATTTGTTTATTGTTTTATGACCATAATAATTGAATCACTAATATGATTCACTAATATATAATCCTAATAATAATCACTAATATATAATCCATTGAGCATGCTGCATCTCTTTCAGTCTCTTTGCAATTTGAACAAGAGGGTTTTTAATTGATCGAACCATATTCTTAAAGTAAAGTAAATGAGATGTATTCCATATTTTGCAAAATATACGATGAAGGCACACAAACATTCATACCAAAACTGAAGGGCAGGATTTATGAGGAGACATTAGAGGCATTAAATATTCCAAACTAGAAGACAGAAGGAAAAGAGGAGATATGATCACTATGTACAAAACAGTAACAGGAATTGATAAACTTGATAGGGAAGATTTCCCGAGACCTGGAATTTCAAGAACAAGAGGTTATAGATTTAAACGAACTAAACAAAGATGCCGAAGAAATGTAAGACAATTCACTTTTGCAAACAGAATGGTAAACGGTTGGAACAAGTTAGGTGAGAAGGTGGTGGAGGCCAAAACCGTCAAAAGTTTCAAAGCATTATATGACAGAGTGCTGGGAAAATGGGACACCACGAGTGTAGCTCTCCATCCATCTGATTGATAACCCAAATGAATTTTTCATGGATATGATACCAACATCAAATCATAAATCAGATGTGATCCTATCCCCACTGGATTTTGAAGAAGCCATAGACAGTATGCCTATGCACTCTGCACCAGGCCCTGACTCTTGGAACTCTATATTCATCAAGAACTGTAAAAAACGTTATCGCAGGCCCTTCACATTCTTTGGAGACAAAGCCAAGATACCGGCATTATCCCTGACATACTAAAAACAGCAGAGATAGCACCGCCCCATAAAGGAGGAAATAAGGCAGAGGCAAAAAACTACAGACCGATAGCACTAACATCGCACATCATAAAAATCTTTGAGAGAATGCTAAGAAGTAAGATCACAAAATACATGGAATCACAGCATCTCCATAACCCCAGACAACATGGTTTCAGAACAGGGCGCTCTTGCCTATCACAGTTGCTGGACCACTCTGACATGGCACTAGATGCCATGGAAGACAAACAAAATGCTTTGACAAAAAAAAGCCTTTGACAAATGTGACCATTGTGTTATTGCACATAAAATGCGTTCAAAAGGAATTACCGGAAAAATAGGCAGATGGATATACAACTTCCTGACTAATAGAACCCAATGTGTAGTAGTCAACAAAATAAAATCTGGACCATCAACCGTAAAGAGCTCAGTCCCGAAGGGTACTGTGCTTGCTCCAATACTTTTTCTCATCCTCATATCGGACATAGACAAGGACACAACCTATAGTACTTGATCATCCTTTGCAGATGACACTAGAATCTTCACGAGAGTAGGCAACATAGAGGACACAGCAAACCTCCAATCAGATGTAAATCAGGTCTTTCTATGGGCTACAGAAAATAACATGGTGATTAACAAACATAAGTTTCAGCTCATGCGCTACGGAAAAAATAAAAAATATAAAAACGGAAACCACTTACAAAACTCAGTCAAATCATAACATTGAACGGAAAAGCAACGTAAAGGATTTGGGTGTACTGATGTCAGAAGGCCTTACATTTAAAGAACACAATAAAGTAGCCGTCACAACTGCAAGAAAAATGACAGGATAGATAACAAGAACTTTTCACACTAGAGATGCTATACCGATGATGATAGTTTTAAGACGCTAGTGCTCTCTAGAGTGGAATACTGCTGCATAATGAACGCCCCTTTCAAAGCTGGAGAAATTACTGACCTATACTTATGCATTTATCTTCGGTTTAACACAACAGGCACCAGACACACGCTAGGCATCATACACACTAGGATAAAACAAACATTAGGCCAGAAGTCAGAAAAGAATTCAAAGAATTTTACTGGAAAGGCTTGCTGTTAGGAAAGGAAGTAATTGAGATGAATTAATGCACAGTATGTCAATTTTGTGAAATATATGATAAAGGAACAAAAACATTTATACCAAAACAAAGATGCAGAACTAGGAAACAGGATTTGTTCAACTGAAATTTCAAGACGGACAGAGACCAAAAGACACAAAAATGGAATCAATATACGAAGAGGCCAAACCCCCAAACATACCAGTAATACAAAGAGAAACAACTACACGGCAGTGAGGAGAGAGGCAGAAAGAAATTTTGAAAAAAAGGAACAAACAAATGTAAAGTAGAACAAATCATATTCTATAAATACAGCAACAACCAATTGCAGGTAAAGGATAATATTCAGAGCTTTTAAATGCATGGATGGCGAAATACTCAAGAAATTGTTCACGACTTTTGTTAGACCAAAGTTGGAATATGCAGCGGTTGTATGGTGCCCATATCTTAAGAAGCACATAAACAAACTGGAAAAGGTGCAAAGACATGCTACTAAGTGGCTCCCAGAACTGAAGGACAAGAACTATGAGGAGAGGTTAGAGGCATTAAATATACCAAATATACTACACAAATATATATACTACACATGCACAATAAACTACCCTACACAGGCTGAGTATGGTGTGTACAATAAATTATTAGCTAAAAGATAAGACTGAGTTTGTATAAATGGGGGTTAAGTCAGAGTGGGAAAATGTAAGTGGAGTGCCTAAAAACCCTGTCCTGGGACCTCTGTAATTCATAATATATACAAATAATTTAGAGTCAGGTTTGATCAGCAATATTTGAAAATTTCCAGATGATACAAAAGGGATTTTTTTCTGGATTCAGGATTATTTTTTTATGGCTGAAAACAGGTTTTCAGCAATAAAAGAAATACAGTATTGCTGGAACAACCGTTGACATCTTCAAGATAAAACCTGAACATCTTCAAGAAATGAAGATGACCTTGAGAAGAAGTATAGGTTGGGAGAAGTATAGGTTAGGAATTGTCTCCAAAGAATTCTCAAAGAATTACTCGTTATTGCTATCCAAGATAATTAGACGAGCCAAAACTAAATACTACGAAGATAAATTTACCCAAATAAAGAGTACCTTACCTAAAAATATGTATGTACCTTACGTAAATAAACATTTGATTTTGAAGTGCCGGACAAACAAGGCTGTGGTGGATATGTGGGCCTGAGGGGCCTGTCCAAGCAACAGCCTGTTGGACCAAGCTCTCACATGTCAAGCCTGGCCTTGGAAGGGCTTGGTGAGTAGAACAACTACCAGAACCCTATAATGCATGTATCAAGGTGTCCAGGCAGTGAGCACCACATAATGCAGTGCAGTCCTGTAAGAATAAGCACAGTAAGTATGGGCATGGAGGGGGTGCAGCAGTGGCTTGTGAAGGGCTGGAGAGTAAATGGACATGCCCAGGGGTAAAAAGCATTAGGGTAACAGAACATAGCCCATAAAAATAGTAATGACTGTGAATGAATAATTATATGAATGCAATAATACTTCATATCTCAATAGGAATACTAAGCAGGATGCAAGACAAGGTACTGGTGGTGATAGTGGTTGGTACAAGTCCTCACATCCCCACAGACACCAGTAACAGCCCTCACCTCCCAACACAGTACCCTTGTAGCGAGTTAATCTTATACTCGCTTCATTATCTTATAGCATAACTAATTAACACTAATTACAGAAGCTACACAGGTGATACTTTGGTGTGAGTTGAGCGCACTGAGCGTCGGTATCGCTACACCCTTGTTCCTTAACAACCCTTTGGACCTTTATTACAGAAAAATAGAATCAATTAATTTAATAAAATATAAAATATAAGTGCTTACTTACGATAATACTATCGGTGGAACACAAAATCTTCTTCTTCTTGATAGTAGGTGCAGTTTGCATGAAGGGTTAGTCCTCTTCTTCTTCTTGATAGTAGGTGCAGTTTGCATGAAG
Organism: Procambarus clarkii; assembly: GCF_040958095.1. NCBI lineage: Eukaryota > Metazoa > Arthropoda > Malacostraca > Decapoda > Cambaridae > Procambarus > Procambarus clarkii. Next base: position 34,920,213 of record NC_091204.1, on the reverse strand, counting down.
GGTTTGTCCTCCCGATGACTGCACCAGTACAGATGTTGGTAGAGGCGTTTATGTTGAAGATGATAAGAGTTTCAAAAGTGCTTGTTGCGTTGTGCTGTAGACAGAGGAGCGGCGACTAAAACAGAGGTGGATGTTAAAGGGAGACTTGCCGCACCGTAGGGCGGTGTGTTGTGTTTATGGCGTCAGCTGATCCTTGGTGTTGCGACGAAACATTTGTTTTCTGTGTTTAGCTGTTGGTGGCGCCAGGTATAAATGTGGCGCGGGTCAGATGTGACCCAATTTGTTGGTCGATTGGAGATATTTAGCCAGTGCTTTGACTATTTGGTATTTTTCTTGTAACGAGTGGTCACCGCCTCCTAATATATGCTCGATGGTAAAGGGTATTTTAAGTGAGATAAGTTCTTGTTTGAAATTTACTCTGGCACTATAGTGTCGGAAGCAATGTAGGAGATAGTGTTCGATTGTTTCAGGCACCTGACAGTGGATGCAGAGTTCGTTGATGTCTGTTCTGTACTTAGAGCTTTGTGCTGCTAGTTTGGTGTGTCCCAGCCTTAATCTGGTCATCGCTATATCAATTTCTCTGCTTTTATATCTGACATGTTTCCAAGTTTCCCATTTCTTTTTAATGGACCCATAGTACAAAGGTGAGCATGACGTTTACCATTTCGTCGCAAAATCTTGGGTGATGGTATTTTTGAAGGCTCCTTTACGTGCAACATGGGGAATTGGATGACGGGTAATGTGAGGTGTGTTGTGCATTGCTTTGGCTAGTTGATCTACTAGTTCATTATGGAGAATACCACAATGCGCTGGGACCCATTGGATAGAGGTATCATAACCGTTCAATCGATGTTCATGAAGAAGTTGAAGACATGGGTAAACAAACTCCTTGCACGTTTTTGAAGAGTACGTAATTGCTTGAATCGCACTCTTGGAGTCACTGCAGATTGTATATGTCCCGACTGGTAATGTTGTGATTATTTGGAGAGCTTGATATAAGGCATATAATTCAGCTGTGAAAACAGATAGTTGGTTTGGTAACCGCCATCCCTGCTTGAGATGGTATTCCGGTATCCATACAGCGCTAGTGACCGAGGGTACGTTGTTCTTGATGATGCGAGATCCATCTGTATAAATCGCTGTGGTATTTGGGTAGCAATTTTTCATTGTTGAGAGAAAGACTGAGGCTATGGCTGAGTTTGGTGCAGACTTTGGAATGTTGTCTTCGAGTTGTATTGCTGTATTAGGAGTTGTATAAAGCCAGGGTGGAATAGGGGGAACAGTAAGTTGGGTTTCCGAGTTTTGGAGTAGAGAGAGGTCTATATTGAGGTTATTTGTAGCCCGTGTGAGGAAAGGTTGTGAGTGATTGGTTGGGAAGCGGGGGTTATGTGGGTTAACTGTTGGGTTAATTTTTGATCTGTATGGGTGTGTCTGGTGAGCAGTGGTACAGAGTGACAGATAGTTGGCACACATTATGTCTCGTCTGGTGGCTAGGCTTGTGAGGCCCGTTTCCCCGTAAAGTCCGAGGATAGGAGTGGAACGCATTGCGCCACATATAAGTCGCATGGCATTGTTTTGGATGACCTCTAGGCTCTGTAGGTTGGTAGGCGCAGCCGATGCATATGCTTGGCAACAATAGTCTATTTGGCTGCGAATGTAGGTTGTATAGAAACGGAGCAGGATTTTATGGTGTGCTCCCCAGGTGGTGCCAGTGAGGGCTTTCAGTATGGCGAGTCGGGGTTGTGTCGTCTGTTTAAGGTGTTGAATGTGTGCTTTCCAGGTAAGTGAGGGCGAGTCTAAGTGCATGCCAAGGTATTTATGTTCTCGTACGTGTTGGATGGGAGTGTTGTGTATTGTGAGGGTGGGTAGATGAACGAGTCTTTTTTTAGTGAAAATTTGATAATAGGTTTTGGTAGTACTAACTTGAAGGCCCCATTGTTGTGTCCAATCTATGAGGTGATCAAGTGCTGTTTGCATTGTTGAGACTGTATTAGGTAAGGCGTTGTCTGAATAATACAGTGTTAAGTCGTCGGCGTACGCCGAGAGGTTAACAGGATGGGTGTTAGGCAAATCTGCTAAGAATGCAGCAAAAAGGGTTGGGCTTAATATGGAGCCTTGTGGGACACCCGTTTGTATTGGGATGTCATCGGAAAACTCGCCTTGTATATAGACTTTAGAGGTCCTGTTCGTAAGATAAGATTTTAACCATAAAAGTAATCTTCCCTGTACGCCTAAACGCGCAAGCTTTGCGAGGAGGCAAGTATGAGGAATGCTATCAAAAGCTCCTTTGAGGTCTAAGTAGACAACAAGACAATATTTACTGCTTCTGAGAGAGGTGCGGATTTCATGTTCAAGGCAGAGTATCTGATCGAGTGTGGAGCATTGCGGTCGAAATCCAGCTTGGAGTGACGGTATAATATTATTATATTCTAGATACCATTGGAGGCGAGTATGTACTAGTCTTTCCATGACTTTACTGAGGCATGATAGTAGGGAAATAGGTCTATATGACGCAGGTTGGGATGGGTCTTTTCCTGGTTTAAGGAACGGAAGAATAATACTGGTCTGCCATTGTGAGGGAATATTTCCGTGAGTCCAGCATAGGTTGTAATAGTTTAGGAGAGTACTATGTGCAGTTGATGGGAGATGTTTTATGAGTTCATATGGAATTCCATCCTCTCCAGGTGCCTTGCCAAGAGGTAGGCGGGTTAAGGCTAATTGTAGCTCGCTTAAGGTGTATATGTTGTCGACGCCAGGCATGGGTAGCAGTATGGCACGGTCAATTTCTTGCCTAAGGGGGAGTTCTTGGGCATGAAAGAAGGGTGTTGAGAGGGTAACTTTAAGACATTCAGCAAGAACATTTGCACGCTCCTGAGGTGTTTGACAGAGTGAACCGTTGATCGTCAGGGGGAACGAAGGGAATGTTGGGCGACCTTTAATGCTGTTAAATGTAGCCCAGACTTTTGAATGTGGCGTAGTGGGTGTGAGGCTATCACAAAATTTTGCCCATGATGCTCGCTTTGCTGACAGTATGGTTTTTTTGGCTTCTGCTGTAGCCCGCCGGAGATTAACCCAGTTCTGTAGGGAGGGTTGACGTCTTTGTTTTTGTATGGCTCGTCGGCGTAAAGCGACTGTTCGTGCACATTCCGCGTTCCACCACGGTTTAAGTGGTTTGTTGGACCTATGTCCTGAAGTTTTCTTGAGCATTTGGGTGGCTGCACAATTTATGGCCGAGGTGATTGTGGACAGTCGCGTGTTGGGGTCTACATCGTCTGTATCTGGGAGACAGACAGTATCAGCCCATTTTTTCTTATCTAGTTTCTTAATGTTCCACTTGGGGAGCGTTAGGGGGTGGGTTGGTGGCTGAAAGTTAGTAAATTTTATAATGAGGGGTTTGTGGTCACTTCCAATATCTGGTCCAGTATGAAACTGTAGTTCTTGTTGAAAGTGTGCAGAGCCAAAGCAGATGTCCAATGAGGCTTCATAATTGGTTCTGTAGTTAAAGTAGGTTGCAAGGTAGGGCGGCGAAAGAAGAATATATGGTGTAGTGTCTAAGTAGTTATATAAATCGGTGCCTGCAGTATTTTGGGTACCTCTACTCCATGTGGGGTGGTTTGCATTGAGATCACCTGTAACAATGATCGGTTGCCGTAGTTGGTTTAGATAGAATTCTAGTTCATTTAAATTTATTGTGCCACCAGGGTTGTATATACCCAGAAAGGATATGTGTGTACCATTGTAGGGTATTAGGCATGCTAAAATTTCTAGCTTACCATTTACAAAATGTGTAAGCGTTACAGGTTTACATGTCATGTTACTCCGTGTTAGGAGGAAAATACCACCACCCATACGGTTTGGTCTGTCCAGTCTCTGCATCTGAAAGTTTTTAAAAATAGGATTTTGTTTAGGGGTGAGCCAGGATTCGGTTATGAAAGCTAAGTCCGGTTTGGATGAGTAAAGGAATTGTTTAAGTTCTGTGAGAGATGTTTTAATGCTTTTTGCGTTCCAAGTCATGAATGTTAGGGGAGCCATTTAGGATGTGTGGGTTATGGATGTGTCTGTTTTCCTTGGTATGCCAGTAGTAGTACGTGTTGGATACCTAGATGTGGATGTGGGCTGTGCCTTACTCTTGGTACTGGCGGTTTGGGTTTGTGGCAAGTCAGCCTGTGGAATGATTTTGGTAAGGCGTGCTAGGGAGTTATTTATGAGTTTTTCTATCATCTGTTCAAACAATGTGTGTCCAGCAATGGTGGCTTTGTTTGGGCGGATGTCAGTGTCTGTAGCTGTTGATGGGATGTCTTTTGGGTCAGCCTCAGGAGTGGGTTGTGTTACTTGTGTAAAGAATTTAGTTAGCAGTCGGTCCAGCGTCTTTTCTAGTGCATTTTCAATGCGCGTGACAACAGTTTCAACAAGATCATTTTCAATGCGAGTGACAAGAGTTTCAACAAGATCAGGATTCAGTTGTGCATTTTGTGAGGGATGGTTGGACCCTGGGGTTGTGGGAGTGTCGGTGACAGATATATCAGGTACAGGCAAAGGCTGTGTTTGAGTGTGAGGTAGTGTTTGATGATGGGCTGTGTTTGGTTGTTTCAGTGCACTACTGTATAGCAGGTTGTTGGTAGGGAGAACCTTAGTTTTTGCTGCTGCTGCTATGTATGAGGGACATTGTTTGAATGTAATGTCGTGGTCGCCACCACAGTTTGAGCAGGTAAGTGTATCTGATGTACAATCTTGCGTGTAATGGGAACCAGAGCATTTCCCACATTTAATGTCTTTGGTGCAGCCTTTCCAGGTATGGTTAAAACCTTTACATTTAAAACACTGAGTGGGACGTGGTATATACACCTCTAGTTTATGGAGGAAGCCATTTAACCAAATCCTCTCAGGGGGGATGTAGTCTAGAAAGGTGAGCAGAGCAGTGCCTGTATCACTCAGTTCTCCGTCTGTTCTTCGCATAAATTTTTTTATTCCATGGATCGGGATGTCATGTGTCTCAAGTTGTGCTTTGATGTCGTCTACACTGATGTCTACCACATGTCGGATTACATATTTTGTTAATCGGTCCCCAAGTGGTTTGTAGCACTTGACTTTGTGGCCACAGATGTCAGTAATGTCTGAAAGCTTTAGTTCTTTGCCATGTTTGTGGTCCACTGCGATCAGGTTTTTCTGTTTATTTGGTCTCATATTGTGCACATCGATCCCGAATATCTTGGGAATGGCATTATATAAGATACTTTGTGCTCGGCTATTTCTGAACACATTTTCCTCTTCGCCATCAAAGGCAATGATGAAAGTTTGCAAATCAGAAGAACTTAGCCTACCTTGGTTGAGCTGTGGAGGTTGATACTGAGGCCGCGTGGTGCCGGCATGGTCTCTGTTTACCTCTGTAAGTTGGCGGCGTTTCGCCTCCAATCTGTTTGCCTTGCTGTGATGTTTGCTGTCTAGGAAAACTCCATCTAGATCCTCTTCTAAGACCGGGTGATGTTCATGATCTAAATGTGTGGTATGCAACAGTGGTTCCCCAGTGTCCTCTAAGGTATCGTCAATATTTGCAGGAGAGACGCTGCGCGAACCTCCACCAGACGCCATGACGCTCACCTCCCGGGTTAGTCCTCGCCATGACTGAACTGACGACAAAATGGCCGCTGTGTTGATATGGCGTCAGCTGACGCTGTGACGTCACAGGTGAGGGACGCTTTGCGCATTACTCCCTTGTACTTAAAAAGTAATACAGGTACTATTTGGTTTTATTTTTGAATATGGCAGAAGTTGGATAGCTTTTCAAATCATTATAAGGGAGTGAGTTCCATAGACTAGGTCCCTTTACATAGAGTGTTTACATAGATTAAGTTTGACTCTGGGGATATCAAAGAGATATTTATGTCTGGTGGGGACGTGGCCATGTGTTCTATTACATCTGTCCAGGAAGAGTTTCAGAACAGGGTTTGCAGTTAGAAAAAGGGCTTTATAAACGTAATTTACACAGGAGAATGTATGGAGCGAATTTGTTTAGCATGTTTAAGGATTTGAACAAGGGAGCTGTGTGTTGTCTGAAGGTAGAGTTAGTTATTGTCCTGATAGCAGATTTTTACTGGATGATGATGGGCTTGAGGTAGTGTGCAGAGGTTGAACCCCAAGCACAAACGCCATAAGAATGATAGGGATAGATAAGTGCATAATAGAGTGAGAGGAGAGCAGAGTAGGGTACATAATATCTGATCTTAAACAGTATACCAACTGTTTGAGAAACCTTTTTAGTTATGTGTTGTATATGGGTGCGGAAGTTGAGTCTCTTGTCTAAGTATAGGCTAAGAAACTTTCCATCATTTTTATTGCTAATGTTTACATTATCTATCTGAAGCTGAATTGCATTTGTTGATTTGTTTCCAAATAAGATATAGTAGGTCTTTTCTATGTTTTGTGTGAGGTTTGTTGGTTGACATCCACAAGTAGACTTTTTTTAATTAATTGTTTACAACATTATTTAACAGGAGTGGGTTGGGGTCAGAGTAGATGAGTAGTATCATCAGCCAACAATATAGGTTTAAGTATGTTAGAGACATTAGGGAGATCATTGATGTATATAAGAAACAGGAGGGTCCTAGGATGCTGCTCTGTGGCACCTTTACGGTAATTAAGTGGTAGAGTGGGAGAGGTTATATCATTGATGGCTTCATATTGGTGTCTGTTACTAAGATAGGATCGGATATAGTTTAGGGCAAGGCCACGGATTCCATAATGGTGGAATTTAAGTAAGAGGTAGTTATGGTTAACAGTATCAAAGGCCTTTCTCAGGCCGATGAAGAGTTCAATTGGAAACTCACTTTTGTCAAGGGCTGAGAAGATTAAGTCAAGCAGACTAACAATAGCATCATTGGTACTCTTTTGGGAGCGGAAGCCAAACTGACAGGGACTTAGTATATTGAATTTTACAAGATTGGAGTAGAGCTGTTTGTAAAAAAAAAAAAAAAAATTTTTGATAATATAGGTAGATTCGATATGGGTCTGTAATTATTTATGTCTGCCGTGTTACCTCCTTTATGAACTGGCGTTACTCTTGCTTTTTTAAGGATATCAGGGAAGGTATGACACTCTAGGGATTTGTTGAACAGCAGTGCTATGGATGGTGCAAGGGCATGGGAGGCACGCCTGTATACCATCAATGGTATTTCACTAATGTTCCCAGCTTTGGTTTTTAGCGAGTGAATGATGGACACAACATCTGTAGGGCTGACCGGAGAGAGGAGAAGAGAGTTTGGATAGCTGCGTGAAAGATATGTGGTAACATATGTCTGAGTCTCTGGGATTTTTCGGGCAAGGTGAGCACCAAACGATGAAAAGAAGCTATTAAATTCAGTTGCTGTTTCAAGATCTGTTGCAGGTGTATAACCACCCTTGGAGATTTTTATCTTATTATGTAAATGTTGTTTAGCTCCTAGGATGGTAGAGATGGCTCTCCATGTGCTTTTTATGTTGCCTTTTGCTTCTTTGAATCTATTCTCGTAATAGGAACGCTTTGCTCTTCTTATTATACTGGTAAGCACTGATGAGTACCTCTTAACTACTTCTTTTCCAACTAGGCCAATCCTAAGTTTTTTTTTCATATTCATGTTTCTTGTCGATTGCTTTAAGTATGCCATTAGTGAGCCAGGGATTATTTAACCTTTTTGCCAGTTACTTTCTTGGTGAGGAGAGGACAATAAGTATTGTAAAGGCTTTAAATTTTGGAAAGGAAGAGGCTAGTTAACGAATTATTATCCTGTGTATTGATAAATTTAGATTCCCAGTTTACATTGTGGAGGGCATTTGTGAGATTGCCTATTGCCGCTTCACATTGTAACCTAAAGGTAATTTTCTTGTTACCTGGTGGTGTTATGGCCATGTTCGCTACAAGGAAGGTAGGATAGTGGTCAGTTGTTCTGTCAGTGAATATACTTGATGTAAGAGGAGCTGTTATGTTGGTCCATCAGTGATCCAGGGTAGTCGCAGATGTCTGAGTGACTCGGGTGGGCCTGGTGATTGCGGGGATGAGCATACAGGAATTCATGCTGTTGAGGAAATAGTCTACTTGAGGGTTATTTTGTAGCCCTAGGTCAATATTGAAATCACCTCTGAGAACTATGTGATTTTTGTTGAGATTATTGTTTATGATAAGATTCCTAAAGTTGTTGTATTTGTGTCTAGCTTCAGACACGAGCATGTTACAGTTATGTCTTAAAGAGTTGAGAGCAATTAAGGATGATAAAGAGTCACTTACAATTAATGTATCAAGTTTGGATACTTGTACACATTTCAGTGCAAGGAGCAAGGCAAATAGTTCAGTCTGAAGGGTAGAGGCCCAGTTGTTTATACGGACTCCCCACTCAAAATATAAGTCATATCCTATTGCCAGGACAACTGCACTTCCAGCTGCACCCGTTGGGCGCTCTAGGAAACCTTCAGTGTATATGATTTGAGAGAAAGAGAATGCTCTGTGGACAGAGCATCAATATGGCTTAAGACGTTGAGCTTTGCCTCAAAACAAAGCTGGGACTGATCTCTAATTTGCTCCTTTGATGGAAAGGGAGGGATTAAAATTGAAAAGGGTGTAATTTCCTACAGTGCAGGAAAGTGCTATTGTTGTCTCTCTTGGTACAAATTATAAATCTGATACTTTCTGAGTTCAGTTCCAATTTTATTTATCTATTTGAAACAATGTTTACATTCAATAAAGAAATTCTGGAGGGCTTCTGTGCAACGGTTAGGATGAGTTAGCCTAAGCATTTTTATACCAATTTGACAGTTATTTTCAGTAACACGATAAACAACGCTCGGAATATTAAGTTCCTTTCTCATATTAAGTATCTTTGTGGTACGAAGGCACCCAAGGATTATCCTCAAGGCTTCGTTCTGCAATTTTTCAAGCCCTCCAAGCTTTCTTTCAGGATGCCTTAAAGTTAGTTTAGTTCATTTATTATGCACCCCATACCCATCTTGTGGGCGGTAGTGGAAAGGGTTGCAGAGGCACATAATGGGCTCAGGGACTGAACCCCACAATTAATTTAGCTAAGCAAGTTACAATCTTGATGAGCTAGTTACAAAATTCAGTATAAGTCGTCACATCAACAATGGGTTCGAGATCGATAACAAGTACAGTTTCTAAATTAAGCAACTGACATATGTGGAAAGCTAGTGTCACAATTGATATGTTTGTCCTGCACACCGCTCCCCATCCAGTGGGCAGCGGTGGATAGGTTACAATCACTTAGTTACTACTTACAGTTAGCAAACTGGGGACATTTGGCTAAAATTTCTGGTACCAGATCATTTTGAATGAAATATTGACACATCGTTGGTACATTGGTTATAGAATTGTCTCTGAATTCACTATCACATAGTGACGAAGGGGTGTGCAAATAATTTTGTTGACAGTTAACATTTGGTCAGGTCTACATCGGCAGATAATGAGAATTCCCAGAAATACTTGTAACCGAGTCTAAGCCGAGCAGTAGTAACATCTAGAAGTCTGCTGATTTTATTGGATGAACCATAGATGTGTGGCTCCTTTTGCATAATAGTATTGAACGAAAGTTAATCTCCCCAAACACTTTCGCGTTTTGGGCAAGTTACCCCTCCACTCTCTCCATTTTTTTTTGGACATTCCCTGGTAGTGCGCGGAAATACTGAAAAGTGTATACTCTTTTCAACTTTGTCACCTTAATTCTCGTCCTATGTCTTTCATTTTGGTATCAATGCGTTCGCAATAGAATTCCCAACAGAACTATGTGCATATAATGTCAAAGACAGCAGCGCGCTCCACCCGCCGACAAGATGAATGTAGGCCAAGGGTACCAGAAAAAGAAAGCTGAGCCACCCTCAGGCAACTCTCATTACATTAGAGAGCGTGATAATACTGAAAAGTGTATACCCTTTTCAACTTTGTTACCTCAATTCTCATCCTAGTTTTTTCAATTTGGCATCAATGTGTTCGCAATAGAATTCTCTACATGACTAAAGGCATATAAACTCCAAAAGCCCGGCTTACCATCCGCAACAAACAGAGTAAGCGAGAGTGTGTTACCAGGGAGCGCACAAGAGCGATAAAATGTATACACTCTTTTCATTTTGGTCACCCCAATTGTCATCCTAGGTCTTTCATTTTGGTATCAATGTGTTAGCAATAGAATTATCTACAGGTTTAAATGCATATAAACTCCAAAAGCAAGGTGTACCATCCGCACAAAACAGAGAAAGTGAGAGAAAGTAACCCGGGAGCACTCTAGTGCAATGTAATGTGAACACTCTTTTCACTTTGGTTACCTCAATTCTCGTCATATGTCTTTCATTTTGGTATCAATGTGTTCGCAATTGTATCTGCTGGCATTTTACCCTTTGCTTGGATCTGAAGGGTTTTAGGCTCACCACGATGCAATCTGATAGTACCGCAGGTGTATATACCTATCTTCAAGCAGCAATTCACTCATTCAAACCGACTTATAATAGTTATCCATATATAAATGGTAATCTTTGTTCTACCTGTTAACCTGTCATATGAAGAAAGATTGTCAAAGCTTATATTACATTCTCTAGAAAAGCAAAGAATTAGGAGTGACATATGGTAGAGGTGCACAATGGGATGAATGGACATAACAAAGGGGACATTAATGGGGTATTAAAAGTAGCAACACAAGACAGAACTCGAAACAAAGTGTAAAAATTGGAAAAATTTAGATTTAGGAAAGAACTGCATGAGTAAATACACTGGGTTTGTACCTTAAGGTTCATGTATGCAATATTACAGAGTTCCAGTTAACTCCCATACATATGCATGCAATTAATTTATGTTATGTTTATGTTTTTTATGTTAAAATGTTTTTGTTGATTTGTTTGTATATTTTCATAAGTAAAGCATGCTTACCGTCTTATTCCAAGTTTTATGATAACTTTACAAGGTTTAAAACATAAAGTTCAATATATATTCTGGTTTTCATACAGGAATTATACGTTAATATAACATCATAATAACGTAATGATGTCGTGTAAATAACGTTATACTGACGTCATATAAATGTTATATTTATGTTATAAGAACGTAAATTGGATAGCTTTACAGAAAGTAAACAAAAAAAACTAAATGTTGACTGAAAATTATTTATTCTTAAATATAAAGCATGAAAACATTATAATACCATAGCATTCACTATTATTTTTAAATTTTTTCATAAATCTTAAAAAACTGTGTCTCAAGAATATATGTTTTTAGTTATATCCTTTGGTTTTAAGAATGTCAGATATACGTATTTATGTCAAAAGTTAGAGTATTACCTTTGTGGCACCATTTAAAAACGTCCACAAACGTTTTTTTTTTAGATATATACAAGAGTTGTTACATTCTTGTACAGTCACTAGTATGCGTAGCGTTTCAGGCAGGTCCCTGGAATACGATCCCCTGCCGCGAAGAATCTTTTTTTCATCCAAGTACACATTTTACTGTTGCGTTAAAGAGAGGCTACAGTTAAGGATTTGCGCCCAGTAAATCCTCCAGCGGCCAGGATACGAACCCATGACATAGCGCTCGCGGAACGCCAGGCGAGTGTCTTACACTACACCACGGAGACTGTAGGTTTATATTTTGTTTGACAAATACACTTCACAATAAAAGGTAAAGATATGAAGATATTTTATTATATTGTTCTTTTATGAAAGTTAGATGCTCAAGCAAGAACTGGAGAAGCTGTCACTAGGAAAACTCAAAATTGCTTATAAGTACTGTATAGAAATATCTCCTTAATTTAGCAAAGGTAAAACAAAGCTTTAAATGTTTTTCTTCATATTTATGTAAATAATGTGCTTCCTTTTTTTCCTTCCTGTGGAAATTTATTTAAAATGTTATATACTCTGTAGCTAAGTTATGGACATTTTTGTTGTAATATTATTTAGCATTGGAGTTGGTGAAGAACACAGTCTGAGATATACTTAAGATGAGACCATTTCACTGGATGGGAAATGTATACTAATCAAGGAATTTTCTCATCAGATTCATATGCAAACTGATATCCATTTTTTATTTTTTGCTTAGGCTTATTTATGAGTTCCTCTCTTGATTATAAATATTTCACCAAAGAGTTTATTGAAGGCAGACTGGCATTTATAACTGTCAGTGAAGTTAATATGAAATTTAAATTTATATTACTCTAAAAATTTATCACTCTAAATTTACCAGAAATTTATTACTCTAGCCTAACTTTATCAGTTATGCTGTAATTGTCTGGGAATAATATTTTACCAGATTTACCTGAGGGCTACTAACCCGAGTGGCCTCGATGAGAACAGGAAGTCGTCAGCTTGTTGAAGGCTCCCTTCCCCCTCCCAGTTTGCCTTCATGATTTTTTCCAGGTATATTTTGAAATTCAGCACAGTTTTGGCAGTTATGGCTTTGGTGGGTCGGCAGTTCCATTGATCAATAACCCTGTGGGTGAAAAAGCCTGATTCAAAGTTATATTAGTCTGATTGGCAATTATTTTATCCTGACTCAATTTATATAAAAAATTATATCAAAGAGATATTTATGCTTGTGGGTTGTGGGTTCTATTACGTCTATCAATGGAGAGTTTCAGATCAGGGTTAGCATTTAGGAACAAGGTTTTGTACTTGTAAATAGCATAAGAGAATGTGTAGAGCGAGTGTATATTGTCACGTGGGGGTGGGCGGTCCGGGGCTCTGCTAACACTCGGCTGCTAGGGGCTCAAAGGGCCCAAATACTCAGCCCCTCCGACTCCCTGGATTCACCGGAGTCTCCTTGGTCACACAAGATAGGACCAACAATGCCCACCTCCGCAGGTCTTTGCTTCCACCACAAAGGGGTGCCACTGATCCACCCTGGAAGCCCTTCAGTCAACCACGGGGAAACTGCTGTTAACAGTTCCGGCCTAGACCCGTGGGGGAGTGAAGGAAGACTCAGGCTTACCTATAACCATAACCTCCCTGAGTCTTGCCTGCCAGACAAAAAAAGGTTGCAGGAACTCCTTTCCCGCCTGTCTTCTCTATCTTCCTCTTAGCAAGGTCGCCAGCTGGGTTATTATATCTGCACCCCAGCAATGCAGTTCAGTGGGTGTATCATATATCGTTTGTAGCCAGAAATGTATGCTCATAGAGAAATATCACAAATGGAGGCACACTCAAACACAGTAATAAAATGTGTGGATTTACTGACGCAAATTACATGAACACACACACACAATCACAAGTAATACATGAATATGGAATATGGATGATGAGTCTGGAGATCGTCAGCCTCTTCTTCCACGACCTCCAACTCTCCTTCAACTGGGCAGGAAGACAGGAGTCTCACACTCTCACAGGAGGGCCTCTTCACCACGTCGGCACCTCTTCTTCACTGTCCTGCCATCCATACACACTGTCCTCTCTGACAGTCCTGGACACAAGCTGCCTTGCAGCCTACTCTACTATTAAAGTAATAAAGTCTTGCTGCCACATACACGAGTAAATATTGTGGCCTAACTAGCCTACTCATACAAGGGGTAATGGGAGGGAAAAATGATCTACCTTACACTCCTGGCTCACGACGCCTGTCCCTCGATGGTGTGAGGTTCCCACGCTTCCTTGGGTCGATCCTCGACGATCCAGGGCGTTCCACAGGTCCTCAGGTGTCGTGAAGCCTTCGCGTCGTCGCCGTTCCAATCCCTGAGATTCAGCTGCTCCAATCCTGGTTCATCGATGGGCGCTGAGCTAATCACTATTTTTCCCCACACTCGCCTCTCCCACAGGGCGTCGCTCCTTGTCCTAGGCACTGTGTCGTCCTTCCAAGATTCTCAGTGGATGTGACCCCAGTCACAGCTAGCTTGCTCGCCCACCTTCCAGACCTCAACGTCCAGCCAGCGGCGCCGCCCAGCGTCGTCGCCGACTATTTTCCAAGTTTGGGCACTTCTCTGCTCACTGAACTTGGTTCCTCTTTGGCTTCCCAGAAGCGCAGGGTCTCCAATAACTATGGTGGGCAACGAAGGCCAGCTCAATCCACTGAACAAGGCTTGCAGAGCCTCCAATCCTTGAGAGCAGACCGAGGCGCGTCCTGTCGCTTCCACGGTCAGTACAACTCTGACGTTGGCGCCGCCCGGGGCACTCGGTGACGTCATGGCGGGCCCTGATTTGTCGCCCGCGACCTACGTCGGCCAATCCGCGATCGACATAGTGTCCCTTCCACAAGGTCACATCTGCCGTAGGGGATACTGTTTCATTTCATAACAGGGCGCCAATTTTCCTTTATTTACAACTTGTAATATAACTCCCTTCCATTAAATGGCAGCCGGTCTGGTCGCCACATATATCATTAGACTCCCTGAACCTCAGAGAATCAGTAGGGAGAGCTGATATGACTCTTTAAACCGGCAAACGAAAGAAATAGGAGAGGGCACCGTAACATACCCCTCCCCTTAAAATAAGAGTCATATCGGAAGAGCAGCACTCAAGAGGGCAACCTATACTCTTGCTCCCTCCGTTCCTGAAGTGTCACTCCTCCAGTTGGTGACGTGGCTCGTACCACCTTGCCAGTCACTTGCCTCATTGTATCTCCACCTCGCATAGTACCGGGTGTGATGGGTGTTCCCTGAACACCTACAAGAAATCCTCTCTCCGTGGCTACAAGTGTACTCCCACGGCTCGTTACCACTGTAAGATTCAGTGCATGCGGCGCCTCCACCGCGTCGTGCACTCCGAGATAGTCTTGCATTTCCACTGCGTCCTACAGGTACTCCATGTTTCCTCTCATGATCTCCTCTTCGCCAATCTTCTCTCTTCTCGGTTCCTCTTCTCCCGTAGGTGCGTTGTCTCCTCACAGTGGCACTTGTAACCTGTACTCCATCCAGCAGCTTCCTCTCTTCCACACTAGGCTTTTGCGATGGCCCAATGCCCCTCTGGTTAGGCTGGCGCCTACCCTGGGTGTACCTATTCTCTGCTTTCTTCGTATTGCCTTTTCCATACCACTCGCTCCTTCGTTCCCGACGAACATCTTCACTCCTCCATGAGATTTTCTTCCCTGCAGACGTCTTCTTCGGTTCGTGGTTGGGCTCTTCCACCTCCCTGTGGCTCACCTCACCACGGTGGTTCATCTTGCACCTACCACTATTCATCTGGCCGGCATAGGGTGCACTGCGTCGTGGTTCCTCCACTCTGCCCCTCACCGCCGTTCGCTCATCCACTGAGCTTACTTTATTCACGTTTCGGTATGGAGGGAGTGCGGTCTGCAGCCTCTTCACCGCCCCAGGCGTTTGTACAGCTGCTCCTCGCCACTCCTCCACACGCATCATCAGGCTTAGTCGGAGGTCCCCGTCGGGGTTTTCCACAACCTCCGACGACCTCTCTACACTCTCGCCCTCGTTGTCGTCGTCTCTGGCGACGTTTTCCCTGGCGAAGTCGGCTTCCTCACGACCATCTGGAACGACCGATACCTCACCTGGCAGGGTTGTACCTCTGCTTGCAACATAGGCACTCCTGGCCCAATCGGGTTGTATCCTGCCTCCTCCGAGGTCATTACCCAGCACCATCTGTACATGCTCTAGGGGTAACTTAGGGGCTACAGCTACTATAGCTTTCTCGACTCCGCAGTCGGCAATCAGCTGTACTTCGTGAAGTGGCAACCTGTATTCCTCCCCCACACTGCGTATCCTCACCACTCCCACAGGTGAATCATTAAATTCCTTGGGGAGAATACTCCTGGTCACCATACTTATGTCAGCACCCGTATCTCGAAGCACGGCAACCTCCACTGGGTCTGACTTTCCAAACTTCACGTTGGCCTCGAAAACGAAGGGATGTTCACCCAACTTCATTTCCCAACCATTCACGTTGGGTCCACTATAATATGGGGTGTGAACAAACACTCTCTCCTCTTCCAACATTAATCCTACATTCCTTTGGTGCTCCTCACACTCGCGGGCATAATGTCCTCTCACACCACAGTTGTAGCATCGGCCACCTCCCCTGGGCGGCCACTCGCTAGTCACTCTGGCGGTACCACTTGTAGACGTCCCCTGTGTCCTCCTTGGACTCCTTGTCGTCGTGTCCGGGACTGCAGCACTTGCTCCCGAGTTAGGTCCACTGCTCACAGCTTGGGGCTTCCTCCCCGCGTCTCTTGAGCTCTTGAACCGCGTCACTTCATCGGGCACACTACTCTTGGGAGAGTCCCCACTCGTCCTCGCTCCTCCTGAACTCCTAAAGTTCCCTCCCGACCTGGGGTAAGGCGAGTGTCTGGGCGGCCCCTCCCTCCTGATATGTAGTGCCTCCTCCAGCATGTCGGCTCGGTCCGCTGCAGCCTTCAGGTCCTTAATACCTGCTTCTCTCACCCTCACTCGCAACTCAGGATGGAGCACCGACATGAACTTCTCCATCACTATCAGTCGTTTGATATCATCCACCGACTCCGCTTCCTCCGCCTTCAACCATCGTAGGAATTTCCGTTCCATATCCCTGGCGGTCTCGGCGTAAGTCTTTCCCGACGCTCTTGTACACTCTCTGAACCGCTTCCGGTACATCTCCGGAGTCAGCCGGAATGAGTGGAGAACCGCATTCTTAATCGCGTCATAACTAGTACACTCCTCTAGGTCCAGCATGTTATAGGCTTCCCGGGCCTCACCAGTCAACCTGCCCTGGACCAGAGCAGCCCAATCATCTTCCGGCCACTCCTTCAGAGTTGCTATCCGTTCAAAGTGTTCGAAGAACGCCTCAGCTTCTTGTGGTTCGAACGTAGGTAAGTCACGTTCCCTTACCTTGAGGTCATCCCGCCGTGCAGGTAGTGAGGGCAGACCACGTTCAACGCGACGCAATTCGACTTCTTTCTTTGCCCTTATCTCCTCCAGTCGCAGTTGTCTCTCTCCTTCTTCCCGCTGCAGCCGAGCTTCTCGCTCCTCTCGCTGCAGCTCAGCCGCACGTTCCTCTCGCTGCAGCTCAGCCGCACGTTCCTCTCGCTGCAGCTGCAGCCGTGCTTCTCTCTCCTCTCGTCGCAGCTGGGCTTCCAGTTGCATCTTCATTATTTCCAGTTGCAGGCTCCTCTTACTACAGCTGGACCTTCCACTGCTCCCATGTTCACTGTGAATTCTCTCCACACTGGTAGGCGCTTTGGGAGGCCCTAGTCGGGACGGTTCACCTTGCGATGGCTCTCCTCGGGACGGCTCCTCTTGAGATGGCTCCTCTCCCGTCGCTTCCTCTCGAGCTGTGAGCTGTGCCATGATCTCTATCCTTCGCTCTGCTACCTTAGTCGTCCTCAACCTGATCCCAAAGTGGTTTGCCACTTGTTGGAGCTGGGCCTTGGTACACTCCTCCAAAATTCTCTCGTCCCTTGTGTCAATAAATTTCTTTACTTTGTCTTCCTCCATCTCTATATCATCAAGCATACACGACAGCACAGACAAGTTAGTAGGCACTAATTTCACCGTTTCAGTCCCTTAGCTGGTTGAGTAACAGTACCACCGAATTCACTGGCCACACTGTATTAGTACCCTGGCAACACTTGTCTTGAAATTTGGTCCACACTGTAGCTTGATCCACGCTTCCTGGCGAAGTTCCCAGTTCTTGGCTACTGGGGTTCGGATCCTGGCAAGGTCGCCAGTTCTCTTGTCACGTGGGGGTGGGCGGTCCGGGGCTCTGCTAACACTCGGCTGCTAGGGGCTCAAAGGGCCCAAATACTCAGCCCCTCCGACTCCCTGGATTCACCGGAGTCTCCTTGGTCACACAAGATAGGACCAACAATGCCCACCTCCGCAGGTCTTTGCTTCCACCACAAAGGGGTGCCACTGATCCACCCTGGAAGCCCTTCAGTCAACCACGGGGAAACTGCTGTTAACAGTTCCGGCCTAGACCCGTGGGGGAGTGAAGGAAGACTCAGGCTTACCTATAACCATAACCTCCCTGAGTCTTGCCTGCCAGACAAAAAAAGGTTGCAGGAACTCCTTTCCCGCCTGTCTTCTCTATCTTCCTCTTAGCAAGGTCGCCAGCTGGGTTATTATATCTGCACCCCAGCAATGCAGTTCAGTGGGTGTATCATATATCGTTTGTAGCCAGAAATGTATGCTCATAGAGAAATATCACAAATGGAGGCACACTCAAACACAGTAATAAAATGTGTGGATTTACTGACGCAAATTACATGAACACACACACACAATCACAAGTAATACATGAATATGGAATATGGATGATGAGTCTGGAGATCGTCAGCCTCTTCTTCCACGACCTCCAACTCTCCTTCAACTGGGCAGGAAGACAGGAGTCTCACACTCTCACAGGAGGGCCTCTTCACCACGTCGGCACCTCTTCTTCACTGTCCTGCCATCCATACACACTGTCCTCTCTGACAGTCCTGGACACAAGCTGCCTTGCAGCCTACTCTACTATTAAAGTAATAAAGTCTTGCTGCCACATACACGAGTAAATATTGTGGCCTAACTAGCCTACTCATACAAGGGGTAATGGGAGGGAAAAATGATCTACCTTACACTCCTGGCTCACGACGCCTGTCCCTCGATGGTGTGAGGTTCCCACGCTTCCTTGGGTCGATCCTCGACGATCCAGGGCGTTCCACAGGTCCTCAGGTGTCGTGAAGCCTTCGCGTCGTCGCCGTTCCAATCCCTGAGATTCAGCTGCTCCAATCCTGGTTCATCGATGGGCGCTGAGCTAATCACTATTTTTCCCCACACTCGCCTCTCCCACAGGGCGTCGCTCCTTGTCCTAGGCACTGTGTCGTCCTTCCAAGATTCTCAGTGGATGTGACCCCAGTCACAGCTAGCTTGCTCGCCCACCTTCCAGACCTCAACGTCCAGCCAGCGGCGCCGCCCAGCGTCGTCGCCGACTATTTTCCAAGTTTGGGCACTTCTCTGCTCACTGAACTTGGTTCCTCTTTGGCTTCCCAGAAGCGCAGGGTCTCCAATAACTATGGTGGGCAACGAAGGCCAGCTCAATCCACTGAACAAGGCTTGCAGAGCCTCCAATCCTTGAGAGCAGACCGAGGCGCGTCCTGTCGCTTCCACGGTCAGTACAACTCTGACGTTGGCGCCGCCCGGGGCACTCGGTGACGTCATGGCGGGCCCTGATTTGTCGCCCGCGACCTACGTCGGCCAATCCGCGATCGACATAGTGTCCCTTCCACAAGGTCACATCTGCCGTAGGGGATACTGTTTCATTTCATAACAGGGCGCCAATTTTCCTTTATTTACAACTTGTAATATAACTCCCTTCCATTAAATGGCAGCCGGTCTGGTCGCCACATATATCATTAGACTCCCTGAACCTCAGAGAATCAGTAGGGAGAGCTGATATGACTCTTTAAACCGGCAAACGAAAGAAATAGGAGAGGGCACCGTAACAATATGTAGCATGTTCAGGGATTTAAACAGAGGTTGGGTGTTGTTTGAAGACAGTTTTATTGTTCTGATAGCAGATTTTTGTTGGGTGATGATGGGTTTGAGGTAGTTTGCAGTGGATGAATGAACCCCATGCATAGATACTGTATGTTGAGATACCACCCCTAATTTACAAAAAAAGCCTCTAGATTTTTATCTCCAGCCATTGCATTGCTCTACAACAAATTATTTGAACTCTAAACCTTTCCTGATATTTTGAGAAAAAAAGCAAGAGTAACCTTAGTCATAAAATCAGCAATCTCACTGAAGTCAACAATTATAGACCAATATCAATTCTGCCGATTTTGTCTAAATTATTTTAAAGTTAATTTACACGCAGCCTTACTCCTATTTATACTTAGTTCTTCCCATAATGGCTTCAGGCCCAAAAAAGGACCAATCATGCCCAGTTAGTATGATTAATTTCATTTATGCAGCCCTTGGAAAACTTATTCATTTATTTGTTGACCTACATAAGACGTTTTGACATTGTAAACACATTAACTTTCTTAAATTGCAACATTACGGAGTAAGAGATCACTCCCTCCAATACCTATAATCTTACCTCAGTGTCAGGCTCCAGTATGTCTCTGTGAATAATTCCAATTTTCCCACTCTACCCATAAACACTGGTGTCTCACCGGGCAGTAATCTTCACCCTCTCGTCTTTTTCATCTCTCCCTCCCTTTCCAGCTCGTTGCCATCGTGAGGGGGCTTGGTTGGCGGATGCTAGAGTGTGATGCTCCATGGGACAGTGTCCTCTGTCCTTTTGAAGCCTAATGCTCCTGCTGCCTTCTTCACTAATTGTGCTGAATGCTTTTTCCTACTAAGTTTAATTTTTCCTTCCCAATTCTCCTTTTTAATTGCTATTTCCCAGCGACTTTTTGCTATTCTTGATCATTCTTTTAGATGTCGTCTTCTGTTTTGACACTGGGTGTTAGGTGAGGCACAGTCTCTCGCCCATAAAACTGTGGTACCCGAAATTGTTGAGCAAAGGGACACTTTTATTGTCACTCTTTTCCTTTGTTGCTGAGCCCAATCTTGATGGACTGATGGTTCTTAAAGTGGTGATTGCAGGGCATATATCCACGATGCACCCTTAGGGGGGGGGCCACATCCTATCGGGTGTCCTATCCTCTAATTGTGGCGCCATGGTGGGTATAGGGGCTTGTTTGTTGATGAAATGATTACCTGTTCATTTACATGCTGATATCTGACACTTATTTTTAACTTCTCAGATGTGGGGTGGAGACCAGGGCCCCGAGTCAGACTGTGATGGAAAGCCGGGCTCTGTAGCCCCCTGCTACTTTGGTCCCAGACCAAGCAGCTTCGGACTTTCCCTGCTTGATACCTGCTTGATGGTGTTTTGGGAGTTCTTCTAGTCCCCGAGGCCAGGCTTGACTTGTGAGAGCTTGGTCTACCAGTCCCGACTATCTCTGCTCCCCTTCTACCTCTGTGGCAGGGTTGAGCCCCAAGCCCCCAGTGATGACCACCTCATCACATGGAGTGGCTTCATCTCTCATTGTAACAACTGCGCCTTTTACCCCCCCTCTTACTGAGGGTGCTCGGTGCCGTCCTCTCCGCAGGCACACTTGCACAATTCCTTCCCTTTCTAATACCTTCCAAGCTTTGTTTGGTCCTGCTACATGGACTAAGTATTTTAATCTCAGTCATGTTAATTCTACTCGTCCTGATGATTTATTCATCCATAAACACCTAGTTGATACCTGGTTGTTGGGGTTCTGGGGGTTATTCTACTCCCCAAGCCCGGCCCGAGGCCAGGTTTGACTTGTGAGAGTTTGGTCCACTAGGCTGTTGCTTGCAGCAGCCCACAGGCCCACATACTCATCGCAGCCCGGTTGGTCCGGCACTCGTTGGAGGAAACTATCTAGTTTCCTCTTGAAGATGTCCACGGTTGTTCCGGCAATATTTCTTATGCTCGCTGGGAGGATGTTGAACAACCATGGACCTCTGATGTTTATATAGTTCTCTCTAATTGTGCCTATGGCACCCCTACTCTTCACTGGTTGTACAGTACTCTGCATTTTCTACCATATTGTTCACTCCAGTATGTTGTTATTTTACTGTGCAGATTTGGGACCTGGCCCTCCAGTATTTTCCCACTTGTATATTATTTGATATTTCTCCCATCGTCTTTCTAGTGAGTACATTCGGAGAGCTTTGAGACGATCCCAATAATTTAGATGCTTTATCTCGTTCATGTATCCCGTATATGTTTTCTGTACTCCCTCTATTTCAGCAATCTCTCCTGCTCTAAATGGGGAAGTGAGTACTGAGCAGTACTCAAGATGGGACAGCACAAGTGATTTGAAGAGTACAACCATTGTGATGGGATCCCTGGATTTGAAAGTTCTCGTAATCTATCCTATCATTTTCCTGGCTGCCGCAATATTTGCTTGGTTATGCTCCCTAAAATTTAGGTCATCAGACATCATTATTCCCAAATCCTTTATATGTTTCTTTCCTACTATGGGCAAATTAGATTGTGTTTTGTACCCTGTATTAAGTTTAAGGTTCTCAATTTTACTGTATCTTAGTACCTGGAATTTATCGCTGTTAAACATCACGTTATTTTCTGTAGCCCAGTCGAAAACTTTATTAATATCTGCTTGTAGTTTTTCAATATCTTCAGCAGAGGTAATTTTCATGCTGATTTTTGTGTCATCTGCAAAGGATGATACAAAGCTGAGCCTTGTATTTGAGTCTATATCTGATATGAGAATAAGGAAAAGCAGTGGTGCAAGGACTGTACCTTGAGATACTGCAGCTTTTAACTGCGCTTGGACTCGATTTTATATGGTTAACTGTTACTCTCTGTGTTCTGTTCGACAGAAAACTGAGTATCCAGCGTCCTACTTTACCAGTTATTCCCATTGACCTCATTTTGTGTGCTATCACTTCATGGTCACATTTATCGAATGCCTTTGCGAATCTGTGTATACTACATCTGAACTCTGTTTTTCTTCTAATGCCTCAGTGATTTTGTCGTAATGGTCAAGTATCTGTGAGAGGCATGATCTTCCTGCTCTAAATCCATGTTGGCCTGGATTGTGGAGGTCATTGGTCTCCATGAAACTAGTGACCTGACTCCTGATCACTCTCTCAAATACAGTAATTTTATTATGTGGGACGTAAGTGCAACTGGTCTATAATTCTTTGCCAATGCTTTGCTACCTCCCTTGTGTGGAGGGGCTATGTCTGCTGCTTTAAGCGCATCTGGTATCTCCCCCGTGTCCAAGCTCTTTCTCCACACTATACTGAGTGCCTGTGCTACTGGCACTTTGAATTTCATTATAAATATTGAATTCCATGAGTCTCAACCCGGGGCTGAGTGCATGGGCATATTGTCAATTTCTCTTTCAAAGCCTGCCACGCTCGTGTTGATATCAATTATATTTACAGGGGTTTGTATATCACACATAAAGAAGTTGTCCGGATCTTCCACTTTCATGCTGTGTATCGGGGTGCTAAACGTGTCCTCATATTGCTTTTTTAGGATTTCACTAATTTCTTTGTCATCCTCAGTGTATGAACCTTCACTAGTACGAATAGGTCCAATACTGGCAGTGGTTTTTGCTTTTGATTTAGCATATGTGAAGAAATATTTTGGGTTTTTCTTTATTTCTTGAATTGCTTTCTGTTTTAGTTGCCTTTCGTCAAGTTGATATGAATGCTTCAGTCTGTTCGATTTCTTCAATCTCCCTGTTTAAATTATTCCTTCTTTGTATGGAAAGTCGTGCCTGCTTCAGCATTTCTGTTAACTTTTTTCTTCTTCTGTAATGTCGTCTGTGTTCTCTTTCTACATTGGACCTTGTGTAGGATTTTTATTACTTAAACATTTTCCCATTGAATGTTGTAAGTTCCCTGTTTATTTTCTCCGAGTCTATCCTTTTATTATTAAAATTTAATTTATTGAATAGCCCTTCTCGCTTGTTGTTTCTCTTGGGCCTACTACCGTTATTAATGTTAGTTTGCACTTCAATGAGCTTGTGGTCCGAGTACGTAGTGTCCGAGACAGTAATGTCTCTGATTAGCTCATCATTGTTCGTGAATATGAGGTCCAGCGTGTTCTCATTCCTAGTCGGTTCTGTAATCTGCTGACTGAGCGAGAATTTGTCACAGAATTTCAGTAGTTCTCTGACCTGTGATTCGTTATTTCCAAGTTGATTTCATGCTATAGTATTATTGTTTACTATTCTACATTGTAAACTGGGTAGATTGAAGTCTCCAAGGAAGATAAAATCTGGTACTGGGTTTGCTAGGTTATCAAGGCTATTTTCTATTTTGTGGATCTGCTCAGTGAATTCCTGAACTGTTGCATCTGGCGGTTTGTATATTAGAATAATAATTAGATCTATATTCTCTACCATGATTCCAAGTACCTCTACCACCTCATTGGTCAAGTTCAGGAGCTCTGTGCATTCCAGCTCCTCTTTAATATACAGACCTACGCCTCCACTTGACCTAATTACTCTTACTTTAGTTGATTTGGTGGATACCTTTGTCACTTTTAACCCCACCCATATTGGTACACGTGTTGTTGCAGCTCTTTCTCGGGAAGCAGCTGTCCACTTAGCCTCGTTGTCCTGCATTGGGGAGACACTGGTTCGAATATCAAAAAATGCCTGGTTAAATAAATGCCAGGATTGGCACAGTTACTCTTCCATACCATGTAGCAACTGGTGATAAGGAACTTAAAGACTACCATAATAAACATGTCCTTGAGGCCCAAGGCCATTCTATCCTCCATATTAATATGTTACTCGCCCTCCCTCGTGGTCGTCATGGCCAGTCTCTTTGTGTAATGAAAATTACTTTTGATAGGTCCCTTCCGTCTTCCGTAACTCTTGGTGCCAGATGCTGTATTCAGGAGTACATCTGCTCTTCTCGCCTCTTCCCTCTGTGGTGTCGCCTTGTCGTGGTGAGGGGCTCACGTACACCACCCTGGGACTAGTGAGGGTTGCCTTTGCCCACTCTCCTGTCTTCTCTTTGTGTGTTGTACATGCAGATGGGCACCAGGTAGGGGCTTTGTGAGCCAACGGACCGCCCGCTGGAGGGGTAGCCCTGAGTGGATGGCTGGGTGTCCAGGCTGGAGCAATAGGGGAAGTGGGGTCTTTGCACCAGTGTGGGAGAATGAACTATGCAGTAGGACTCCTTGTTAAAAAGGGGGGGAGGCACCGCTGGGGACGATGCACCCTTCCTGCACTGGCCCGCGCTCGGCCTCCCTGGCTGCCCTGGTAGGTGGTATCCCTTGGATCCAGGCCCCAAACTTTTAGAAAGACTGCTGCATGGATAATGAAACAACTTCTCTTTCCCAGGCTCATGGGGGGTGGGTGACCAGGCCCCTGAGTCGGACTGTGCTGGAAGACTGGGCTCTGTAGCCCCTGCTACATTGGGCCCAGACTGGACTACTCCCCCGCTCCCATTCCTCTTCTGTGGTTGGGTCGAGCCCTAAGCCCCCTGTGGTGACTACCTCATCCCCTAGTACGACTCCATCTCTCATTGTGACTACTGCACCTTATGACCCCCCTCTCTCTCTCTCTCTCTCTAGAGGGTTCTCACCACCGTCCCCGCCATGGATGCTCTCGCATGCTTCCTTCCCATACCAATTCATACCATGCCTTGTTTGATCTTGCTTCGTGGACTAAGTACTTTGACCTCCATCATTTAGATTCTACTGCTGACAATTTCTCCCTCCATAGGCACCTTGTTGGTTCAGTAGATGCTCTGTTACTTTTAACCCCACCCATCTCGGTACGCATGTTGTTGCTGCTTCTTCTCGGGATGCAGCTGTCCACTTGGCGACTTTGTCCTGCATTGAGGTGACCCTCCCTGTTCGGGTCTCCAAGAATGCTCAGTTAAGTGCCAGTGTTGGCACTGTTCTCCTCCCACACCATGTTACAACCGGTATTAGGAACCTCAAGGACTGCCACGAGGATATTAAACATATCCTTGAGGCCCAAGGCCATTCTATCCTCCATATTAATATGTTACTCGCCCTCCCTCGTGGTAGTCATGGCCAGTCTCTTTGTGTAATGAAAATTACTTTTGATAGGTCCCTTCCGTCTTCCGTAACTCTTGGTGCCAGATGCTCCATTCAGGAGTACATACCCTCTTCTCGGCTTTGTAATAAGTGCTGGAAGTTCGGACATGGTGCCCTCAAATGCTCCAGTATTCTCTCTCTGCCCTATGTGCCCACTATGTGGGCTATGAGCCCACTCATTTGGACTCTTGGACTGCACCCTTTCCTGTCTTGATTTTTTCTTTGCTCGTTGTCTCTTTACTTGAATTTTACATGGCAGGTTCTTGATGACTTCCATGGCAGTGACCATTTCCCCATCCTTGTTACCTTTTTTCTTTTCACCCTCCCCTCTCCTTCCCTAGGTGGTGGTTTGCCGAGGCTGACTGGCATCAATTTACCCTCTGTGCTACTCTCTCCGACCTCTCCATTTTGCTTCTCCCTCGCGCTCTCCTCCTTTTTCATGACACCGTCTTCGATGCTGCCCTCCACTCTATTCCTCGCTCTACCTCTCAGGAAACATGGAAGTGCGTTCCCTGGTGGAATGTGGACTGTGCTTGGGCTGTCTGCTATAAGCGTGCAGCCTGGAAGAGACACCGCCGCCAGCGGATGGCTGATTTTTGTCTTTTGTTTTGGAAGGCGAGTTCAGTGGTCCGTAGGACCATCTGTACAGGTAAACGTGAGTGTTGGAGGTCTTATGTTTCCACCATTACGTCCGAAAATAGTCTGCCGCAGATCTGGAGGGGTATCCACAAGATAGTGGGTAAGTTTGCTTCTGATGTCTCGCCGGTCCTCCACCTCCGTGGTACTCTTGTGGTGGACCCGTTGCAGGTCGCGACCGAACTGGGTTCCCACTTTTCGTCTCTTAGCTCTGGTTCTCATCTTCCTTAATCTTTCCTTCTTCTTAAGCCTGTTCTTGAATCTCGTCCTTTAGATTTCTGCACTCATCTCAGCCTTCCCTATAACGATCCCTTCTCTCTGAACTTAAGTCTGCCCAGTCCCTCTGTGGTTCTATGGCAGTGGGTTCCGATGGCATTCATTATGAGATGCTTCGCCATCTCCATCTGTGCATGTCTCGGTATTTACTGAGTCTGTATAATCGGGTCTATGAGTCATCTTCAGTACCTGAGGCTTGATGCCGTTGTCCTCCCCGTCCTCCCTGTTATGTTTCCAGGGTCTCTCGGGACATTCCCTAAGGACTTCCACCCTATTGCCCTCATGAGTTGTCTGCAAACTCTTTTGAACGTATGGTTAATGTTTGTCTGATGTGGTTTTTAGAATACTCACCACCTCTCCCCTTCTTAATTTGGTTTTCGCAAGTGCTGCAGCACAACAGATGTCCTGGGAAACTTGGAGGTCTATATTTGTACTGCTTTTGCTGCGAATACCTCTGTTGTTGCCGTCTTCTTTGACCTGGAAAAGGCTTACGACACCACCTGGAGATATCATATTCTGTCACAACTTCATTCATCTTGCCTTCGTGGTAATCTCCCTCTCTTCCTCCAAAGCTTTATCTCTCGTTTCTTTCGAGTTAGGCTTAGTGCCACTCTCTCTGCCCCTTTTAGGCAATATGAGGGTGTACCCCAAGGTAGTGTTCTGAGTACTACTCTTTTTCTAGTTGCCCTCAATGGTCTTTGTTACGGCCCTCTCGGGACGCAACGGGGTTCTTACTCTGATGTAGTTAGAGGAAGATATATATCCGGCCCCAAGCCAGTAGAGGCTATCAAGGGATGCGATCCGTGACGCAAGTAACTTAAAGGGAGTAGGGAAAGAAAGGTAAGAACTTAATATAATATAATATAACCTTCACCATTTAAATATATAAAAGTAAAACGTACACAAGGGGGAGGGGTATTAACACTTTACAAAGGGGATCAACACTGTAGTCTTCTGCTGGAGACTATGGATCCTTGAAGCTAGGTGCTGAGTCCGCGGTGCTTTCTTCGTGGCCTCAAGACGTGTCCTCGGAGAACGCCGAGCCTACCCTGGCCACAGGTCAGCCACAACACAGGTCCACTGGGGGCACCGTCGTGGAGGCCGTCAACCACACGTCCAGCAGGTCTGCTGGCAGGTACTGAGCCACCAAGGCTGGTACGGCCACTCCACGAACGATATAAGGGGTACGCCCTAGACAGGAGTCTCGTGTGATATCACCAATCACCCTCCTGTCCTCAATACCCCAGTGGATTATCGTCTCCAACCGTCGGTCCCGGGTAAATCCTTCCACTGCCACTCCACTGGCAGGCTTAACACACCACAGTGTTCTTCCGGGGGGACGACGTCACGACAGCTGCAGCAAACTTCACTGTATGGAGACTGGCTGCCTCGGGTAGACTGACTACACCTTCAACACAGTGGTCCCAGGTTGGCTCTGTAAGCAGACACGTCATTAATAACCGGGACACTAATACACCACACTCACAGGCTCAGATACAAACGCCCGACATATCCACTCCCTAGATGGCGCTGTCGTCGGAGCACAACCTCACCAGAGGTCAGGAGCGGCGGTGTTGAGCGCTGAACCAGACTGGAAACTGGTCCTCGAGGCCAGTACACGCTGTCCTCACTAGGTGTCGTCGTTCGTTTGGCGGGGGTTTCGGGAGCTGACCCACAGATGGCGTGTTTGTCACTGCTCCAGGCTCGGACGTTGGATCCGGGTTCGTAACAGTCTTATTTCCTCCCTTCTGGCGTTTTCTTCGCTCTCTATGTCGACGATCTTACTCTTTCCTGTCGGGATGATGATTCGCCTCTCCTTCAACGGTGGCTTCAACTTGCGATTGATGCCATGTCATCTTGGGCAACTGATCATGGCTTCAAGTTCTCTATGTCTAAGACTTGTGCTATGACTTTTACTCAGAAGCATGCCATTCTTTGTCCCTCTTTTGCTTCATGGTCATCCCCTTGTGTTCAGGGAGTCCACTAAGCTTTTGGGGTTAATCTTTGACACTCGTTTGTCTTGGTCGCCTCATATCTCTTACCTCCGAGTTGAATGCTCCAAGGCCCTTACCATCCTAAAGGTTTTGTCCCATACTTCTTGGGGAGCTGATAGCCGCACACTCCTCTCTTTACATTCGTCTCTCGTCCTGTCTAAACTCGATTATGGTTGCCCTGCTTACTCGTCTCCTTCTACTCTTCGTTGTCTTGATGCTTTGCACCGTACTGGGTTGCGCCTCAGCTCTGGTGCCTTTCGTTCGACTCCCACTCTCAACTTATACTGTATGTTGATATTGCCGTCCTATCTTTCCAGGATCGCCATGATCGCTACTGTCTTTGATATCTTGCGCGGTCCTTGCAACATCCTTCCTCTCGCCTCTTGTCATGCTTTGACTTTTACCCGTCCTGTAGTTCTTCTTCTTCATCACCACCTCCCTCTTTTTCGTCTTCTCTTTATTTAGATTTCACGTGGTGGGTTCTTCGTGACTCCATAACAGTGACCATTTCCCCATCCTTGTCACCTTTTTCTCTTTTTCACCCTTCTCTCTCCTTCCCTAGGTGGCAGTTTGCCAAGGCTGACTGGAATCTATTCACTCTACATGCTACTCTTTCTGACCTCTCCTATCTGCCTCACCGTCGAGCCCTACTCCTTTTTCATCACATTATATTAGACGCTGCCGTCTACTCTGTTCCTTGCTCTACCTCCAGGAGCATGCGGAAGTGCGTTCCCAGGTGGAATGCTGGGTGTTTCGACTGTCCTCTGTAAGAGTGCAGCCTGGAAGAAAGACTGATGCAGACAGACGGCTGTTTTCTTTTGTTTTCTAAGGTGACTGTGGTCTGTACGGTTAAACTTGAGAGTTGGAAATCTTTTGTCTCCACCATTACGTCTGATATTCCTCTGCCCCAGATCTGGAAGAAAACCTGTAAGATTGCGGGTAAGTTTGTTCCAGATGTCTCACCAGTCCTTCACTTCCATGATTCTATTGTGGCGGATCCTGTGTCAGTCGCCACCGAACTGTGTTCCCCTTTTTCGACTGGTGGCTCCAGTTCAAGTCTTCCTTCATCTTTCCTTATTCGTAAGCACCTTCATGAATCTTGTCCTATAGATTTTCGCATGCATCTCCAGCTTCTCTATAATGATCTCTCTCTCCGAACACCAGTCTGCCCTGACTCTCTGCGGTTCTATGGCAGCGGGTTCGGAAAGCGAAACATCTCCTAATGAATGTCACCTCTCTCAATGCATGGTTTCAGTATATACTGAATCTGTTTAACCTTATCTGGCAGTCATCATTTGTCCCTGAGAACTGGCTTCAGGTGGTGGTTTTTCCTATTCAAAAACCAGGGTCTCTAGGGATAGCTGCTAAGGACATCTGCCCCATTGCCCTCACGAGTTACGTCTGCAAACTCTTTGAACGTATGTTCAATGTCCTTATGATGTTGTTCTTAGAACACTATCGCCACCACTTACCTTCTTAAATTTGGTTTTTGCAAGTGTCATGACTGATGTCTTGGTGAACATGGTCTATATATGTACTGCTTTTGCTGCAAAGACCTCTGTTGTTGCTGTCCTTTTTTTGACCTGGAAAAGGCATATGACACCACCTGGAGATACCACATTTTGTCCCAACTCCATTCATGGTAATCTCTTCCTCTTCCTACGAAGCTTCCGCTCTAATCATTCCTTTAGTGATGGTTTGTACCATTCTGCCTCTTTACGGCAATATGAAGGTGTACCTCACAATAGTGTTCTGAGCACTTACTAATTTTCCTGGTTGCCCTCAGTGGTCTTCTTTACTCCCTTCCCTCTGGAATCTCATCAGCTCTCTATGTTGACAATCTAACCCATTGCAGTCAAGGTGATGACTTGCCTCTCCTTCAACGACGACATCAACTTGCGATTGATGCCATGTCATCCTGAGACACCAATCATGGCATCAAGTTCTCTACAACTAAAACTTTTGCGATGACTTTTACTCGGAAGTAGGTCGTTTTTCATCCCCCTTTGTCGCTTTATGGTAATCCCCTTTTGTGCAAAGATTTTGCTAAACTTATTGGGTTAATCTTTGAAACTCGTTTGTTTTGGTCTCCCCATATCTCTAACCTCTGAGTTGGATGCTCTAAGGTCCTTAACTTACTTAAGGTAAGTTATACTCCCTGGGGAGCTGATACGAGCACGCTTACTCGTCTGCCTCTCCTACTCTTTGCTGTCTTGATGCTCTGCACCATAATGGGTTATGCCTCAGCTCTGATGCCTTGCGTTTGACTCCTACCCTAAGCCGGTATGATGAAACAGGCATACTGTATCTACAGGATCGCCATGATCGCTACTATCTTTGCTACATTGCACAGTCCCTACAACACCCTCCTCACTCTCGCTTATGTCGTACTTTTCCTTGCACACTTTTCTTCACACTTCCGCTCCATTTCCGTCTTCACAGATGGGGTCAAAGTCTGCAGATGGTGTAGCCTACTCTGTTGTTTTTCCTGACCACACCTATGTGTCGCCTGCATCCAGAGACTAGCATCTCCACAGCAGAACTTTGTGCTATTTTGTATGCTCTTTGTCAACACCTTTCTTGTTGTCAATTTTTCTTTATTGTTGTAGTTGACTCTCACAGTGCCTTCATGGCTCTGCAGCCCTTTAATCCAGTTCATTCGGTTGTAGTCGAAATTCAACATTGGTTGTTTCTTATCTCCAATAGATTTAAGACAGTGGAATTTTGCCGGTTTCCCAGCCATATTTGTGTGTCCTTAAATGAGCGTGCGGACTCTGTCACTAAGGAGGCTATCTGCACTTGCCCCATCTCCCTTAAAGGTGTTCCTTATTCTGACTTCTACCCAGTTATTCATTCCTCCATCCTTACCCATTGGCAGGATTGTTGGTCTTCTGTTACTCGTGACAAACTGCATACTCTTAAAGGTAGTGTGTCCCCATGGCCCTCCTCCCATCACCATAAGTGGTGGTGAGAAATGGCTATGATGAGATTACGTATTAGCCATAAATGTTTAATTCATAGGCACTTAATGGAGCGCCGCCCTGCTCTTTATTTTCCAAACTGGATTGTCCCTCTTATGGTCGTGCATATCCTTGTTGAATGTCCTGACTTCCAGGAGGCGTGTGTGTCTTGTTTCCTGACTGTCCCTCGTGGTCACTTGTTCCTCGATAGAATCCTTGAGGAATCAGATACCTTTGATATTGTCTGCCTTATGCACTTTTGTTTTCAAATTGGCATCCTTAGTGATATTTACAATTTTTTTATATCCCACACAGTTGATGGTGCTTCGTAGCCTTCCGGGCTTGGTGCCCTCTTTTGATAATTACTTGCGTACTCTTTCTCATCTACATTAATGACATTCCGAATACCTCTCAATACCTCAAGCCAGTTTTATTGGCTGTTTACACAACCCTCATTTTCTCCAATCCTAAGAATTGGCAATATCCAGATTGGTAATAAAGTAGATGGTAAATTCCATGATGTTCTCATTGATAAAAAGCTGAATTTCCAGTGTCACATACAAATTATAGCGAAAAAATATTTTAAAATCACCTGGCATTCTTTTCTAAATCAGATATTATGTACGTCACCCTCTACCTTGGTTAAGCTTTATTGGCCTCTCGTCTTTCCTTATCACAATTTTGGTATCATTGCCTGGGGTTCTCCCTAAATTATCTATGATCTCTAATTACTCAAGACAAATCATCAATTAGAACAATAACAAACTGAAGCCACAGACAGCATTCTGCCCCTCCCCCTTTCTTAAATCTAAATCATTTAATATTTTAGATATTAAGTCTAAGTCACTTCACACCCTATCAAGTGCACTATATATATATATATATATATATATATATATATATATATATATATATATATATATATATATATATATATATATATATATATATATATATATATATGTATATATATATATGTCGTACCTAGTAGCCAGAACGCACTTATCAGCCCAGCTATTATGCAAGGCCCGATTTGCCTAATAAGCCAAGTTTTCCTGAATTAATATATTTTCTCTAATTTTTTTCTGATGAAATGATAAAGCAACCCATTTCATTATGTATGAGGTCAATTTTTTTTTATTGGAGTTAAAATTAACGTAGATATATGACCCAACCTAACCAACCCTACCTAACCTAACCTAACCTATCTTTATAGATTAGGTTCGGTTAGGTATCCGAAAAAGGTAGGTTAGGTTAGGTTAGGTAGGTTAGGTAGTCGAAAAACAATTAATTCATGAAAACTTTGTTTATTAGGTAAATCGGGCCTTGCACAGTAGGCTGAGAAGTGCGTTCTGGCTACTAGGTACGACATATATATATATATATATATATATATATATATATATATATATATATATATATATATATATATATATATATATATATATATATATGAAACACTGAACTGCAATGCTAAACCTGTTCTTAAATACATGGTAGGGGGCTGTAACAGAATCTGTGAAATCCACACTAGAAACAAATATTTATTTGATATTCCAAGAGTGCGACTTAGCCAAAGTGGAAATATTCCACAAATCAAGAGTCCCAAAATGTAAAATGTTCTTCCCAATAACATCAAAGACTGTCCCTCTCTCAACCAGTTTAAACAGACGACACAACCCCGACTCGCCATACTTAAAGCCCTCACTGGCACGCACCTGGGGAGCACACCATAAAACCTTGCTCCGTTTCTATACAACCTACATTCGCAGCCAACTAGACTATTGTTGCCAAGCATATGCGTCGGCGGCGCCCACTAACCTACAGAGCCTCGAGGTCATACAAAATAATGCCATGCGACTTATATGTGGCGCAATGCGTTCAACTCCAATCCTCGGACTTTACGGGGAAACAGGCCTCACAAGCCTAGCCACCAGACGAGACATTATGTGTGCCAACTATCTGTCACTCTGTACCACTGCTCACCAGACACACCCATACAGATCAAAAATTAACCCAACAGTTAACCCATATAACCCCCGCTCGCCAACCATTCACTCGCAACCTTTCCTCACACGGGCTACAAATAACCTCAATATAGACCTCTCCCTACTTCAAAACTGTGAAACCCAACTTCCTGTTCCCCCCACTCCACCTTGGCTTAATACAACTCCTAATACAGCAATACAACTCGAAGACAACATTCCAAAATCTGCACCAAACTCAGCCATAGCCTCAGTCTTTGTCTCAACAATGAAAAATTGCTACCCAAATACCACAGAGATTTACACAGATGGGTCTCGCATCTTCATGAACAACGTACCCTCGGTCACTTGCGCTGTATGGATACCGGAATACCATCTCAAGCAGGGATGGCGGTTACCAAACCAACTACCTATTTTCACAGCGGAATTATATGCCTTGTATCAAGCTCTCCAAATCATCACAACATTACCAGTTGGGATATATACAATCTGTAGTGACTCCAAGAGCGCGATTCAAGCAATTTCGTACTCTTCGAAAACATGCAAGGAGATTGTCTACCCATGCCTTCAACTTCTTCACAAACATCAATTGAACGGTTATGACACCTCTATCCAATGGGTCCCAGCACATTGTGGTATTCTCCATAATGAACTTGTAGACCAACTAGCCAAAGCGATGCACGACACGCCTCACCTCACCCGTCATCCAATTCCCCATGTTGCACGTAAAGGAGCCTTCAAAGATACCATCTCCCAGGATTTTGCAACAAACTGGAAAACGTTATGCTCACCTTTGCACTATGGGTCCATTAAAAAGAAATGGGAAACTTGGAAACATGTCCGATATAAAAGCAGAGAAATTGATGTAACGATGACCAGATTAAGGCTGGGACACACCAAACTAGCAGCACACAGCTCTAAGTACAGAACAGACATCAACGAACTCTGTACTCACTGTCAGGTGCCTGAAACAGTCGAACACTATCTCCTGCACTGCTTCCGACATTATAGTGCCAGAGTAAATTTCAAACAAGTCTTTCCCAGCAAACACAGAACGTTTGTGGACGTTTTTAAATGGTTCCACAAAGGTAATACTGTAACTTTTGACATAAATACGTATATCTGATGTTCTTAAAACCAAAGGATATAACTAAAAACATATATTCTTGAGACACAGTTTTTTAAGATTTATGTAAAAATTTAAAAATAATAGTGAATGCTATGGAATTATAATGTTTTCATGCTTTATATTTAAGAATAAATAATTTTCAGTCAACATTTAGTTTTTTTTGTTTACTTTCTGTAAAGCTATCCAATTTACGTTCTTATAACATAAATATAACATTTATATGACGTCAGTATAACGT
Source organism: Procambarus clarkii (assembly GCF_040958095.1). Taxonomy (NCBI): domain Eukaryota; kingdom Metazoa; phylum Arthropoda; class Malacostraca; order Decapoda; family Cambaridae; genus Procambarus; species Procambarus clarkii. The sequence goes on along the minus strand of NC_091204.1, from coordinate 34,885,543 downwards.
TATTTACACGACATCATTACGTTATTATGATGTTATATTAACGTATAATTCCTGTGTGAAAACCAGAATATATATTGAACTTTATGTTTTAAACCTTGTAAAGTTATCATAAAACTTGGAATAAGACGGTAAGCATGCTTTACTTATGAAAATATACAAACAAATCAACAAAAACATTTTAACATAAAAAACATAAACATAACATAAATTAATTGCATGCATGGGAGTTAACTGGAACTCTGTAATATTGCATACATGAACCTTAAGGTACAAACCCAGTGTATTTACTCATGCAGTTCTTTCCTAAATCTAAATTTTTCCAATTTTTACACTTTGTTTCGAGTTCTGTCTTGTGTTGCTACTTTTAATACCCCATTAATGTCCCCTTTGTTATGTCCATTCATCCCATTGTGCACCTCTACCATATGTCACTCCTAATTCTTTGCTTTTCTAGAGAATGTAATATAAGCTTTGACAATCTTTCTTCATATGACAGGTTAACAGGTAGAACAAAGATTACCATTTATATATGGATAACTATTATAAGTCGGTTTGAATGAGTGAATTGCTGCTTGAAGATAGGTATATACACCTGTGGTACTATCAGATTGCATCGTGGTGAGCCTAAAACCCTTCAGATCCAAGCAAAGGGTAAAATGCCAGCAGATACAATTGCGAACACATTGATACCAAAATGAAAGACATATGACGAGAATTGAGGTAACCAAAGTGAAAAGAGTGTTCACATTACATTGCACTAGAGTGCTCCCGGGTTACTTTCTCTCACTTTCTCTGTTTTGTGCGGATGGTACACCTTGCTTTTGGAGTTTATATGCATTTAAACCTGTAGATAATTCTATTGCTAACACATTGATACCAAAATGAAAGACCTAGGATGACAATTGGGGTGACCAAAATGAAAAGAGTGTATACATTTTATCGCTCTTGTGCGCTCCCTGGTAACACACTCTCGCTTACTCTGTTTGTTGCGGATGGTAAGCCGGGCTTTTGGAGTTTATATGCCTTTAGTCCTGTAGAGAATTCTATTGCGAACACATTGATGCCAAATTGAAAAAACTAGGATGAGAATTGAGGTAACAAAGTTGAAAAGGGTATACACTTTTCAGTATTATCACGCTCTCTAATGTAATGAGAGTTGCCTGAGGGTGGCTCAGCTTTCTTTTTCTGGTACCCTTGGCCTACATTCATCTTGTCGGCGGGTGGAGCGCGCTGCTGTCTTTGACATTATATGCACATAGTTCTGTTGGGAATTCTATTGCGAACGCATTGATACCAAAATGAAAGACATAGGACGAGAATTAAGGTGACAAAGTTGAAAAGAGTATACACTTTTCAGTATTTCCGCGCACTACCAGGGAATGTCCAAACAAAAATGGAGAGAGTGGAGGGGTAACTTGCCCAAAACGCGAAAGTGTTTGGGGAGATTAACTTTCGTTCAATACTATTATGCAAAAGGAGCCACACATCTATGGTTCATCCAATAAAATCAGCAGACTTCTAGATGTTACTACTGCTCGGCTTAGACTCGGTTACAAGTATTTCTGGGAATTCTCATTATCTGCCGATGTAGACCTGACCAAATGTTAACTGTCAACAAAATTATTTGCACACCCCTTCGTCACTATGTGATAGTGAATTCAGAGACAATTCTATAACCAATGTACCAACGATGTGTCAATATTTCATTCAAAATGATCTGGTACCAGAAATTTTAGCCAAATATCCCCAGTTTGCTAACTGTAAGTAGTAACTAAGTGATTGTAACCTATCCACCGCTGCCCACTGGATGGGGAGCGGTGTGCAGGACAAACATATCAATTGTGACACTAGCTCTCCACATATGTCAGTTGCTTAATTTAGAAACTGTACTTGTGATCGATCTCGAACCTATTGTTGATGTGACGACTTATACTGAATTTTGTAACTAGCTCATCAAGATTGTAACTTGCTTAGCTAAATGAATTGTTGGGTTCAGTCCCTGAGCCCATTATGTGCCTCTGCAACCCTTTCCACTACCGCCCACAAGATGGGTATGGGGTGCATAATAAATGAACTAAACTAACTTTAAGGCATCCTGAAAGAAAGCTTGGAGGGCTTGAAAAATTGCAGAACGAAGCCTTGAGGATAATCCTTGGGTGCCTTCGTACCACAAAGATACTTAATATGAGAAAGGAACTTAATATTCCGAGCGTTGTTTATCGTGTTACTGAAAATAACTGTCAAATTGGTATAAAAATGCTTAGGCTAGCTCATCCTAACCGTTGCACAGAAGCCCTCCAGAATTTCTTTATTGAATGTAAACATTGTTTCAAATAGATAAATAAAATTGGAACTGAACTCAGAAAGTATCAGATTTATAATTTGTACCAAGAGAGACAACAATAGCACTTTCCTGCACTGTAGGAAATTACACCCTTTTCAATTTTAATCCCTCCCTTTCCATCAAAGGAGCAAATTAGAGATCAGTCCCAGCTTTGTTTTGAGGCAAAGCTCAACGTCTTAAGCCATATTGATGCTCTGTCCACAGAGCATTCTCTCTCTCAAATCATATACACTGAAGGTTTCCTACAGCGCCCAACGGGTGCAGCTGGAAGTGCAGTTGTCCTGGCAATAGGATATGACTTATATTTTGAGTGGGGAGTCCGTATAAACAACTGGGCCTCTACCCTTCAGACTGAACTATTTGCCTTGCTCCTTGCACTGAAATGTGTACAAGTATCCAAACTTGATACATTAGTTGTAAGTGACTCTTTATCATCCTTAATTGCTCTCAACTCTTTAAGACATAACTGTAACATGCTTGTGTCTGAAGCTAGACACAAATACAATAACAACTTGAGGAACCTTATCATAAACAATAATCTCAACAAAAATCACATAGTTCTCAGAGGTGATTTCAATATTGACCTAGGGCTACAAAATAACCCTCAAGTAGACTGTTTCCTCAACAGCATGAATTCCTGTATGCTCATCCCCGCAATCACCAGGCCCACCCGAGTCACTCAAACATCTGCGACTACCCTGGATCACTGATGGACCAACATAACAGCTCCTCTTACATCAAGTATAATCACTGACAGAACAACTGACCACTATCCTACCTTCCTTGTAGCGAACATGGCCATAACACCACCAGGTAACAAGAAAATTACCTTTAGGTTACAATGTGAAGCGGCAATAGGCAATCTCACAAATGCTCTCCACAATGTAAACTGGGAATCTAAATTTATCAATACACAGGATAATAATTCGTTAACTAGCCTCTTTCCAAAATTTTAAGCCTTTACAATACTTATTGTCCTCTCCTCACCAAGCAAGTAACTGGCAAAAGGTTAAATAATCCCTGGCTGACTAATGGCATACTTAAAGCAATCGACAAGAAACATGAATATGAAAAAAAAAACTTAGGATTGGCCTAGTTGGAAAAGAAGTAGTTAAGAGGTACTCATCAGTGCTTACCAGTATAATAAGAGCAAAGCGTTCCTATTACGAGAATAGATTCAAAGAAGCAAAAGGCAACATAAAAAGCACATGGAGAGCCATCTCTACCATCCTAGGAGCTAAACAACATTTACATAATAAGATAAAAATCTCCAAGGATGGTTATACACCTGCAACAGATCTTGAAACAGCAACTGAATTTAATAGCTTCTTTTCATCGTTTGGTGCTCACCTTGCCCGAAAAATCCCAGAGACTCAGACATATGTTACCACATATCTTTCACGCAGCTATCCAAACTCTCTTCTCCTCTCTCCGGTCAGCCCTACAGATGTTGTGTCCATCATTCACTCGCTAAAAACCAAAGCTGGGAACATTAGTGAAATACCATCGATGGTACACAGGCGTGCCTCCCATGCCCTTGCACCATCCATAGCATTGCTGTTCAACAAATCCCTAGAGTGTCATACCTTCCCTGATATCCTTAAAAAAGCAAGAGTAACGCCAGTTCATAAAGGAGGTAACACGGCAGACATAAATAATTACAGACCCATATCGAATCTACCTATATTATCAAAAATATTTTTTTTTTTTTTACAAACAGCTCTACTTCAATCTTGTAAAATTCAATATACTAAGTCCCTGTCAGTTTGGCTTCCGCTCCCAAAAGAGTACCAATGATGCTATTGTTAGTCTGCTTGACTTAATCTTCTCAGCCCTTGACAAAAGTGAGTTTCCAATTGAACTCTTCATCGGCCTGAGAAAGGCCTTTGATACTGTTAACCATAACTACCTCTTACTTAAATTCCACCATTATGGAATCCGTGGCCTTGCCCTAAACTATATCCGATCCTATCTTAGTAACAGACACCAATATGAAGCCATCAATGATATAACCTCTCCCACTCTACCACTTACCGTAAAGGTGCCACAGAGCAGCATCCTAGGACCCTCCTGTTTCTTATATACATCAATGATCTCCCTAATGTCTCTAACATACTTAAACCTATATTGTTGGCTGATGATACTACTCATCTACTCTGACCCCAACCCACTCCTGTTAAATAATGTTGTAAACAATTAATTAAAAAAAGTCTACTTGTGGTTGTCAACCAACAAACCTCACACAAAACATAGAAAAGACCTACTATATCTTATTTGGAAACAAATCAACAAATGCAATTCAGCTTCAGATAGATAATGTAAACATTAGCAATAAAAATGATGGAAAGTTTCTTAGCCTATACTTAGACAAGAGACTCAACTTCCGCACCCATATACAACACATAACTAAAAAGGTTTCTAAAACAGTTGGTATACTGTTTAAGATCAGATATTATGTACCCTACTCTGCTCTCCTCTCACTCTATTATGCACTTATCTATCCCTATCATTCTTATGGCGTTTGTGCTTGGGGTTCAACCTCTGCAAACTACCTCAAGCCCATCATCATCCAGTAAAAATCTGCTATCAGGACAATAACTAACTCTACCTTCAGACAACACACAGCTCCCTTGTTCAAATCCTTAAACATGCTAAACAAATTCACTCCATACATTCTCCTGTGTAAATTACGTTTATAAAGCCCTTTTTCTAACTGCAAACCCTGTTCTGAAACTCTTCCTGGACAGATGTAATAGAACACATGGCCACGTCCCCACCAGACATAAATATCTCTTTGATATCCCCAGAGTCAAACTTAATCTATGTAAACACTCTATGTAAATAAAGGGACCTAGTTTATGGAACTCACTCCCTTATAATGATTTGAAAAGCTGTCCAACTTCTGCCATATTCAAAAATAAAACCAAAAAGTACCTGTAGTACTTTTTAAGTACGAGGGAGTAATGCGCAAAGCGTCCCTCACCTGTGACGTCACAGCGTCAACTGACGCCATATCAACACATCGGCCATTTTGTCGTCAGTTCAGTCATGGCGAGGACTAACCCTTCATGCAAACTGCACCTACTATCAAGAAGAAGAAGATTTTGTGTTCCACCGATAGTATTATCGTAAGTAAGCACTTATATTTTATATTTTATTAAATTAATTGATTCTATTTTTCTGTAATAAAGGTCCAAAGGGTTGTTATGGAACAAGGGTGTACCGATACCGACGCTCAGTGCGCTCAACTCACACCAAAGTATCACCTGTGTAGCTTCTGTAATTAGTGTTAATTAGTTATGCTATAAGATAATGAAGCGAGTATAAGATTAACTCGCTACAAGGGTACTGTGTTGGGAGGTGAGGGCTGTTACTGGTGTCTGTGGGGATGTGAGGACTTGTACCAACCACTATCACCACCAGTACCTTGTCTTGCACCCTGCTTAGTTTTCCTATTGAGATATGAAGTATTATTGCATTCATATAATTATTCATTCATTGTCATTACTATTTTTATGGGCTATGTTCTGTTACCCTAATGCTTTTTACCCCTGGGCATGTCCATTTACTCTCCAGCCCTTCACAAGCCACTGCTGCACCCCCTCCATGCCCATACTTACTGTGCTTATTCTTACAGGACTGCACTGCATTATGTGGTGCTCACTGCCTGGACACCTTGATACATGCATTATAGGGTTCTGGTAGTTGTTCTACTCACCAAGCCCTTCCAAGGCCAGGCTTGACATGTGAGAGCTTGATCCAACAGGCTGTTGCTTGGACAGGCCCCTCAGGCCCACATATCCACCACAGCCTTGTTTGTCCGGCACTTCAAAATCAAATGTTTATTTACGTAAGGTACATACATATTTTTAGGTAAGGTACTCTTTATTTGGGTAAATTTATCTTCGTAGTATTTAGCTTTGGCTCGTCTAATTATCTTGGATAGCAATAACGAGTAATTCTTTGAGAATTCTTTGGAGACAATTCCTAACCTATACTTCTCCCAACCTATACTTCTTCTCAAGGTCATCTTCACTTCTTGAAGATGTTCAGGTTTTCTCTTGAAGATGTCGACGGTTGTTCCAGCAATACTGTATTTCTTTTATTGCTGAAAACCTGTTTTCAGCCATAAAAAAATAATCCTGAATCCAGAAAAAAATCCCTTTTGTATCGTCTGGAAATTTTCAAATATTGCTGATCAAACCTGAGTCTAAATTATTTGTATATATTATGAATTACAGAGGTCCCAGGACAGGGTTTTTAGGCACTCCACTTACATTTTCCCACTCTGACTTAACCCCCATTTATACAAACTCAGTCTTATCTTTTAGCTAATAATTTATTGTACACACCATACTCAGCCTGTGTAGGGTAGTTTATTGTGCATGTGTAGTATATATATTTGTGTAGTATATTTGGTATATTTAATGCCTCTAACCTCTCCTCATAGTTCTTGTCCTTCAGTTCTGGGAGCCACTTAGTAGCATGTCTTTGCACCTTTTCCAGTTTGTTTATGTGCTTCTTAAGATATGGGCACCATACAACCGCTGCATATTCCAACTTTGGTCTAACAAAAGTCGTGAACAATTTCTTGAGTATTTCGCCATCCATGCATTTAAAAGCTCTGAATATTATCCTTTACCTGCAATTGGTTGTTGCTGTATTTATAGAATATGATTTGTTCTACTTTACATTTGTTTGTTCCTTTTTTTCAAAATTTCTTTCTGCCTCTCTCCTCACTGCCGTGTAGTTGTTTCTCTTTGTATTACTGGTATGTTTGGGGGTTTGGCCTCTTCGTATATTGATTCCATTTTTGTGTCTTTTGGTCTCTGTCCGTCTTGAAATTTCAGTTGAACAAATCCTGTTTCCTAGTTCTGCATCTTTGTTTTGGTATAAATGTTTTTGTTCCTTTATCATATATTTCACAAAATTGACATACTGTGCATTAATTCATCTCAATTACTTCCTTTCCTAACAGCAAGCCTTTCCAGTAAAATTCTTTGAATTCTTTTCTGACTTCCAGCCTAATGTTTGTTTTATCCTAGTGTGTATGATGCCTAGCGTGTGTCTGGTGCCTGTTGTGTTAAACCGAAGATAAATGCATAAGTATAGGTCAGTAATTTCTCCAGCTTTGAAAGGGGCTTTCATTATGCAGCAGTATTCCACTCTAGAGAGCACTAGCGTCTTGAAAACTATCATCATCGGTATAGCATCTCTAGTGTGAAAAGTTCTTGTTATCTATCCTGTCATTTTTCTTGCAGTTGTGACGGCTACTTTATTGTGTTCTTTAAATGTAAGGCCTTCTGACATCAGTACACCCAAATCCTTTACGTTGCTTTTCCGTTCAATGTTATGATTTGACTGAGTTTTGTAAGTGGTTTCCGTTTTTATATTTTTTATTTTTTCCGTAGCGCATGAGCTGAAACTTATGTTCGTTAATCACCATGTTATTTTCTGTAGCCCATAGAAAGACCTGATTTACATCTGATTGGAGGTTTGCCGTGTCCTCTATGTTGCCTACTCTCGTGAAGATTCTAGTGTCATCTGCAAAGGATGATCAAGTACTATAGGTTGTGTCCTTGTCTATGTCCGATATGAGGATGAGAAAAAGTATTGGAGCAAGCACAGTACGCTTGGGGACTGAGCTCTTTACGGTTGATGGTCCAGATTTTATTTTGTTGACTACTACACATTGGGTTCTATTAGTCAGGAAGTTGTATATCCATCTGCCTATTTTTCCGGTAATTCCTTTTGAACGCATTTTATGTGCAATAACACAATGGTCACATTTGTCAAAGGCTTTTTTTTGTCAAAGCGTTTTGTTTGTCTTCCATGGCATCTAGTGCCATGTCAGAGTGGTCCAGCAACTGTGATAGGCAAGAGCGCCCTGTTCTGAAACCATGTTGTCTGGGGTTATGGAGATGCTGTGATTCCATGTATTTTGTGATCTTACTTCTTAGCATTCTCTCAAAGATTTTTATGATGTGCGATGTTAGTGCTATCGGTCTGTAGTTTTTTGCCTCTGCCTTATTTCCTCCTTTATGGGGCGGTGCTATCTCTGCTGTTTTTAGTATGTCAGGGACAATGCCAGTATCTTGGCTTTGTCTCCAAAGAATGTGAAGGGCCTGCGATAACGTTTTTTACAGTTCTTGATGAATATAGAGTTCCAAGAGTCAGGGCCTGGTGCAGAGTGCATAGGCATACTGTCTATGGCTTCTTCAAAATCCAGTGGGGATAGGATCACATCTGATTTATGATTTGATGTTGGTATCATATCCATGAAAAATTCATTTGGGTTATCAATCAGATGGATGGAGAGCTACACTCGTGGTGTCCCATTTTCCCAGCACTCTTTGTCATATAATGCTTTGAAACTTTTGACGGATTTGGCCTCCACCACCTTCTCACCTAACATGTTCCAACCGTTTACCATTCTGTTTGCAAAAGTGAATTGTCTTACATTTCTTCGGCATCTTTGTTTAGTTCGTTTAAATCTATAACCTCTTGTTCTTGAAATTCCAGGTCTCGGGAAATCTTCCCTATCAAGTTTATCAATTCCTGTTACTGTTTTGTACGTAGTGATCATATCTCCTCTTTTCCTTCTGTCTTCTAGTTTGGAATATTTAATGCCTCTAATGTCTCCTCATAAATCCTGCCCTTCAGTTTTGGTATGAATGTTTGTGTGCCTTCATCGTATATTTTGCAAAATATGGAATACATCTCATTTACTTTACTTTAAGAATATGGTTCGATCAATTAAAAACCCTCTTGTTCAAATTGCAAAGAGACTGAAAGAGATGCAGCATGCTCAATGGATTATATATTAGTGATTATTATTAGGATTATATATTAGTGAATCATATTAGTGATTCAATTATTATGGTCATAAAACAATAAACAAATAGTTTTGGTGTTATTACACTCTATTCACAGGTTATATATAAGTATCTGCATGTTTTGTTCACCATTACAAACCACTAAGTTGGTTTGATTTTTGTTGAGATTGTTATTTATGATAAGATTCCTTACGTTATCTGAGAATGAAGCTATGTCGGTATTGGGAAATCTATAGATGGCACTTATAGTCAAGGAGGATTTAAGGGATTTACTGGAGAACTTGGCAAAGGTATATTCACAATAGTCGTCTCTATTACTAATGAGACTATTGCAGATGAAGGTATCTTTGTAAGATATTGCTATGCCACCTCCTTTTTTTATTAGGCCTGCAGTTGTGAATGGCTTTATTATCAGCCAAGTTGTAGCATACAACATAGCATATATATGTATATGGCATACATATATATATATATATATATATATATATATATATATATATATATATATATATATATATATATATATATATATATATATATGTCGTACCTAGTAGCCAGAACGCACTTCTCAGCCTACTATGCAAGGCGCGATTTGCCTAATAAGCCAAGTTTTCATGAATTAATTGTTTTTCGACGACCTAACCTACCTAACCTAACCTAACCTAACTTTCTTGGCTACCTAACCTAACCTAACCTATAAAGATAGGTTAGGTTAGGTTAGGTAGGGTTGGTTAGGTTCGGTCATATATCTACGTTAATTTTAACTACAATAAAAAAAAATTGACCTCATACATAATGAAATGGGTAGCTTTATCTTTTCATAAGAAAAAAAATTGAGAAAATATATTAAGTCAGGAAAACTTGGCTTATTAGGCAAATTTGGCCTTGCATAGTAGGCTGACAAGTGCGTTCTGGCTACTAGGTACGACATATATATATATATATATATATATATATATATATATATATATATAGTTATGTTACAACATAACAGGCCAATTACACTGGATTAATCTTTGTGTTTAGATAGGAGATGCCTCGTATGGGCCAATAAGCCTTCTGCAGCCCCTATGTTTATCCCTTATGTATCCCCCCATGTTTTCACCTTCATTGTATTATCACCTGACCTAATGCGGGTATAAAATCAACTAATATATATATATATATATATATATATATATATATATATATATATATATATATATATATATATATATATATATATTCAAAATTCGTCAGTGTACTACATTTTTGTTGTTGCTTTTAGGTGATGCTTTTAACCAGTGTACGTGGGTCTGATTGTGCAACCACAGTTCGAAGAATAATGAAGATATGAACAAACGGCCTGTGGTCACTATACAGTCTGGAAGGGCAAAAGAAGAAATTGGCATTTCTACAAAAACAAGAACTATATAATGTTATTTTAAGTAAGTAACCAAAAAATTAAATAATTTTTTTAAAGTTTAAAATTCACTTAAAAATGTAAATTTTAAGTTAAAAAATTTTAACCAAAAAACTTAATATTTTTCATATTTGGAACCATTCCATAATCCCAAGCATAAATGATTATATTTCTATCACTTGCTCTTAAGATTGTTTCATTTAATAGAGGTTGGGCATAATTGTTCTCTGCTGCTAATAGAACTGACTGACTTAGCTATAGGAAAATGTAAACTTAATTGGTTTATCCATTACAGTATTTTGCAGTTTATTTCATGATCCTGTGCTTAATACTTGCATAAATAGTAGATTACAAAATGCATTTTTATATCATTAGTATTGAATAATAATAATGCAAATAATTGACTTATAAATGATGTACAATTAATTGGTAGGTGATATTATATTATTAATATTTTTTCATTCTTGCAAAGCCTTAACAAAGTCATTAACATGTTAATATAAACTTGATCACCTTCCACTTATTTTCTCATGTGCTACCTACATGTACAAAACCTTATTCCTAAATGCATATTTTGTTCTGAAACTTGTCCTTTATATGTTGTGTATCACCATCTCTGGAGAGTTTTATCTGATTGATGTATAAATTACTTTTAATTTTACAGAATATTATTGTTATACTGAATTTATTATTATATAAATAACTTAATTTTACAGAATCATCTATCAACGCACATCCACAAGTTGAGGAGGAGGATGTGACCTTCCAGATTTCTCAAGTACTGAAACAGGCACCAAACAGGCCTGGTGGATCTAGGTACAAGGTAAAATAATTTATTTTTTTTTTTTTTTTTTTTTACTAATTGTCCGATATATATATATATATATATATATATATATATATATATATATATATATATATATATATATATATATATATATATATATAATGTGTCGTACCTAGTCGCCAGAACGCACTTTTCAGCCTACTATGCAAGGCCCGATTTGCCTAATAAGCCAAGTTTTCATGAATTAATATATTTTCTCTATTTTTTTTCTTATGAAATGATAAAGCTATCCATTTCATTATGTATGAGGTCAATTCTTTTTTTATTGGAGTTAAAATTAATAGATATATATGACCGAACCTAACCTATCTTTATAGGTTAGGTTAGGTAGCTGAAAATGTTAGGTTAGGTAGTCGAAAAAACATTAATTCAAGAAAACTTGGCTTATTAGGCAAATCGGGCCTTGCATAGTAGGCTGAGATGTGCGTTCTGGCTACTAGGTACGACACATTATATATATATATATATATATATATATATATATATATATATATATATATATATATATATATTATATAATATATAATATATATATATATATATATATATATATATATATATATATATATATATATATATATATATATATAATATGTATGTGTGTGTGTGTGTGTAATTACCTAAGTGTAGTTAAAGGATGAGACCGTCTTCCCAGCACTCTTTGTCATATAACGCTTTGAAACTACTGACAGTCTTGGCCTCCACCACCTTCTCACCTAACTTGTTCCAACCGTCTACCACTCTATTTGCGAAAGTGAATTTTCTTATATTTCTTTAGCATCTGTGTTAAGCTAGTTTCAATCTATGACCTCCTGTTCTTGAAGTTCCAGGTCTCAGGAAATCTTCCCTGTCGATTTTATCAATTCCTGTTACTATTTTGTATGTAGTGATCATATCACCTCTTCTGTCTTTTAGTTTTGGCATATTTAATGCCTCTAACGTCTCCTCGTAGCTCTTGCCCTTCAGTTCTGGGAGCCACTTAGTAGCATGTCTTTGCACCTTTTCCAGTTTGTTGATGTGCTTCTTAAGATATGGGCCAACTTCTGTTGTTGGGCACCACACAACAGCTGCATATTCTAGCTTTGGCGTAACAAAAGTCATGAACAATTTCTTTAGTATATCACCATCCATGTATTTAAACGCAATTCTAAAGTTAGAAAGCGTAGCATAGGCTCCTCGCACAATATTCTTTATGTGGTCCTCAGGTGATAGTTTTCTATCTAGAACCACCCCTAGATCTCTTTCTTTATCAGAATTCTTTAAAGATTTCTCACATAATGTATAGGTTGTGTGGGGTCTATGTTCTCCTGTTCCACATTCCATAACATGGCATTTATTAACATTAAATTCCATTTGCCAAGTGGTGCTCCATATACTTATTTTATCCAGGTTTTCTTGAAGGGCATGACAATCATCTAAATTTCTTATCCTTCCTATTATCTTAGCATCATCAGCAAACATGTTCATGTAATTCTGTATACCAACTGGTAGATCATTTATGTAGACAATAAACATCACTGGTGCAAGAACTGAACCCTGTGGTACTCCACTTGTGACATTTCTCCAGTCCGATACATTGCCTCTGATTACTGCCCTCATTTTTCTATGTCAGAAAATTTTTCATCCATATTAGAAGCTTACCTGTCACCCCTCCAATATTTTCCAGTTTCCAGAACAACCTCTCTATGTGGAACTGTCGAATGCCTTTTTTAGGTCCAGATAGATGCAGTCAACCCAACCATCTCTTTCCTGTAATATATCTGTTGCTCGATCATAGAAACTGAGTAAATTCGATACACAGGATCTTCCAAATCGAAAACCATACTGTCTGTCTGAAATTATATCATTTCTCTCCAGGTGTTCTACCCATTTAGTTTTAATTATTTTTTCCAATATTCCAATTCCAATTTTTTCCAATAATGTGTGTGTGTGTATGTATATTTGTGTTGTTGAATATGACCGAAAGTCATAGTCTTTCTGCCCCTCTCCTTACTGCTATTGTTGTTTCTCGCATCTGTGTATTGCTTGTATGTTTGGGCAATTTTTCCCCTTTTCCTAGTTCTGCATCTCTGCTTTAGTATAAATTTTGTTGTGCCATTATCATATATTTCACAAAACTTGACATACATCTCATTTACTTCATGTCCTAACAGAAAGTGTTTGTCAAATTCCTTAAGGAAATATCTGAGTTCCCCATAATGACCTCTCCACAAGTCAGGTTTTTCAACTGCTTCAAGCTCATTTTCTTCCAGATTATAATGCATTGCATACTTTATTCCCAAAAAGACATGGTCACTTTTATGTAAATTACACACACAAACTTTTTATATATATATATATATATATATATATATATATATATATATATATATATATATATATATATATATATATATATATATATATATATATATATATATATATATATAAGTTTGTGTGTGTGTAATTTATATAAATAAATAATTAAATATTAATTTTGTTAATATCTTTTCAGGGAAAACTTGCAAGTACAATTCGTATACAAGAGAGGCAACAAGAGCCAGAGGATGTCTACTAAGAAAATATATAAGTCTTTATCCTCACACTCTTGATATATGGTCTTCTCTGGTCTCTTTATTTTCTCTCCTCACAAATGTCCCCTTTTTTTATTTCTTTTACGTTTCTCTCCTGTTTTTCTTAACTTTTAATCTCTCCTTTCCTCCTCTCTTCTAACACCTCTCGTTTCCTGTCTCTTCTAGCTTCTCTCTTCCTTTACTTTTTATATTTGTGGTATTCATTTATGTCATTTTTATCTTGTATATTTTTCTTGCATCTTTTTCTTATCTTGTGTTTCTCTTCCCCTTCTCTTCAATGATTTCTCATTTCTCTCCTCTCTCTGTTGTTTCTGTTCTGTCTTCTCTCTCCTTGCCTTAATTTTGTTCTGTCTCCTCTTTTGTTGTGTGTGTGTCTTTCTGTCTCTGTCTGTCTCTCTCTTTCTCTCTCTCTCTCTCTCTCTCTCTCTCTCTCTCTCTCTCTCTCTCTCTCTCTCTCTCTCTCTCTGTCTCTGTCTCTGTCTCTGTCTCTCTGTCTCTGTCTCTCTCTCTCTCTCTCTCTCTCTCTCTCTCTCTCTCTCTCTCTCTCTCTCTCTCTCTCTCTCTCTCTCTCTCTCTCTCTCTCTCTCTCTCTCTCTCTCTCTCTCTCTCTCTCTCTCTCTCTCTCTCTCTCTCTCTCTCTCTCTCTCTCTCTCTCTCTCTCTCTCTCTCTCTCTCTCTCTCTCTCTCTCTCTCTTTCTTTCTCTTTCTTTCTCTCTTTCTCTCGCTCTCTCTGGCTCTCTTGCTCTTTCTCTCTCTCTCTCTCTGGCTCTCTCTCTCTCTCTCTCTCTCTCTCTCTCTCTCTGGCTCTCTTGCTCTCTCTCTCTCTGGCTCTCTCTCTCTCTCTGGCTATCTTGCTCTCTCTCTGGCTCTCTCTCTCACTCTCTCTCTCTGGCTCTCTTGCTCTCTCTCTCTCTCTGGCTCTCTCTCTCTCTCTCTGGCTCTGGCTCTCTCTCTGGCTCTGGCTCTCTCTGGCTCTCTCTGGCTCTGGCTCTCTCTCTCTCTCTGGCTCTGGCTCTCTCTCTCTCTCTGGCTCTGGCTCTCTCTCTCTCTCTGGCTCTGGCTCTCTCTCTCTCTCTGGCTCTGGCTCTGGCTCTCTCTCTCTGGCTCTGGCTCTCTCTCTCTCTCTGGCTCTCTCTCTCTCTGGCTCTGGCTCTCTCTCTCTGGCTCTCTCTTTCTCTCTGGCTCTCTCTCTCTCTATGGCTCTCTCTCTCTCTCTGGCTCTCTCTCTCTCTTTCTCTAGCTCTCTCGCTCTCTCTGGCTCTCGCTCTCTCTGGCTCTCGCTCTCTCTCTCTCTCCCTCTCTCTCTCTCTGGCTCTCTCTCTCTCTCTGGCTCTCTCTCTGGCTCTGGCTCTCTCTCTGGCTCTGACTCTCTCTCTCTCTGGCTCTGGCTCACGCTCTCTCTCTCTGGCTCTCTCTCTCTCTGGCTCTGGCTCTCTCTCTCTCTGGCTCTCTCTTTCTCTGGCTCTCTCTTTCTCTCTGGCTCTCTCTCTCTCTCTCTCTCTCTGGCTCTCTCTCTCTCTCTCTCTCTCTCTGGCTCTGGCTCTCTCTCTCTCTCTCTCTGGCTCTGGCTCTCTCTCTCTCTGGCTCTGACTCTCTCTCGCTCTCTGGCTCTGACTCTCTCGCTCTCTGGCTCTCTCTTTCTCTGGCTCTGTGGCGCTCTCGCTCTCTCTCTCTGGCTCTCATATTTCATTTGATTTAAAAATGTCTGAGATTTTTACTTAATCTAAGTTATATTGCATGGTGCTAATATGAATATTATACATGACTTTTTTCTTTTCTTTCTCTCTCTCTCTTTCTCCCTTTCTTTCTTTCTCTTTCTTTCCTTCTCTCTCTCTTTTTCTTTCTCTTTCTACATGAATATTATACTTGACTGTGTTTACATTCACTTGTAGATTTTTATTTTTAGTTAATTAGTCCTAAACTTTTGATTAATAGATTTTTATTATTAGTCATAGAAAAACTATAGTGTTATATGTATACTCGGAAAATTTTACTTGTTTTAGTTTTAAGTAACAATAACTGCTTGTAACGTCAGACTGATCTCAGCATGACATGAATCACAGGCTGCTTGATCACAAAATCTATTGTGTTCACATATTGCATATATAGATTTTTATAGATTTTTAAATTTTTACTTTTATATTCTGTAATAGATATAGTCTATATATTTCGAGCTATTACATATATTTTGTTGTATTACTCATTCTTAATTAAATAAATATAATATTTTAATTCTCTTTTTGTACCCTATTTATTTGTAATTTACACATACATATATAGGATGTCCATTTCTTTCTCAGATATGTCTTCTTTCTTTCTCTCCCTTTCTATTTCAGATATGAATTAAAAAATTATTATACCCTAATTTACCCTAAACGTTTTAATGTAGGTAATTAAAAGATTATAAAAAAGTTTTTAGAAATGTTAATTATATACGTTCTAAGGTTGTATATAAAAGTTCTCAAAAAACCTTTTCTAAACGTAATTATAAACGTGCTGAAAACAATGAAATGTCGTTTTTAGGATGTTTTAAAAACATGAAAATGTTTGCTGGGTTATCGCACTTAAAATACCCTTCACCATCGAGCATATATTAGGAGGCGGTGACCACTCGTCACAAGAAAAATACCAAATAGTCAAAGCACTGGCTAAATATCTCCAATCGACCAACAAATTGGGTCACATCTGACCCGCGCCACATTTATACCTGGCGCCACCAACAGCTAAACACAGAAAACAACTGCCTCGTCGCAACACCAAGGATCAGCTGACGCCATAAACACAACACACCGCCCTACGGTGCGGCAAGTCTCCCTCTAACACACACCTCTGTTTTAATCACCGTTCCTCTATCTACAGCACAAAGCAACAAGCACCTTGGTAGCTCCGATCATCTTCAACATAAACGCGTCCAACAACATCAGTACTGGTGCAGTCATCGGGAGGACAAACCCTTCATGCAAACTGCACCTACTATCAACAAGAAGAAGATGTCCAGCACGAGCATTAAGGGAAAACCTTGACACAAACTGCACCTATCATAAAGAAGAAGCACCACCATTGACCACCAAGTGCTCACATCAAGTCTAACTCTAAGAAACAACACTCAAGCCTTGACGCTTCTCCCAACATCCGGGAGAGAAAACCTTCACACAAACTGCACCTGTCATAAAGAAGATGAAGACTCACCAGTGTCCACAGTGTCCGAAGGTATTCACCAGTCATGGACATGTGAAGACTCACATGTTAGTGCATTCAGGTGATAAACCTCATGAGTGTCCAGAGTGTGGGAAGAGATTCAGTGTGCGTGGAAATATGAAGACTCACATGTTAGTGCATTCAGGTGATAAACCTCATGAGTGTTCAGAGTGTGGGAAGAGATTCAGTGTGCGTGGAAATATGAAGACTCACAGGATGGTGCATGCGGATGAGAGACCTTTTCAATGTGCCGAGTGTGGCAAAAAATTTAAAGAACGTGGAACTATAATAAGGCACATGTTAGTGCATTCAGGTGACAAACCTCATGAATGTCCAGAGTGTGGGAAGAGATTCAGTCAACGTGGAAGTATGACGACTCACATGTTAGTGCATTCAGGTGACAAACCTCATGAGTGTCCAGAGTGTGGACAGAGATTCAGTCAACGTGGAAGTATGACGACTCACATGTTAGTGCATTCAGGTGATAAAATTCACGAGTGTCCAGAGTGTGGGAAGAGATTCAGTCGTCTTGGACATATGAAGCATCACAGGATGGTGCATGCGGATCAGGCACCTTTTCAATGTGCCGAGTGTGGCAAAAAATTTAAAGAACGTGGAACTATAATAGAGCACATGTTAGTGCATTCAGGTGACAAGCCTCATAAATGTCCAGAGTGTGGGAAGAAATTCAGTTTATGTCGAATTATGAAGACTCACATGTTAGTGCATTCAGGTGATAAAATTCACGAGTGTCCAGAGTGTGGGAAGAGATTCAATCGTCTTGGTAATATGAAGCGTCACAGGATGGTGCATGCGGATCAAAGACCTTTTCAATGTGCTGAGTGTGGCAAAAAATTTAAAGAACGTGGAACTATAATAAGGCACATGTTAGTGCATTCAGGTGACAAACCTCACGAGTGTCCGGAGTGTGGGAAGAGATTCCGTCAGCTTGGACATATGAAGAGGCACAAAATGATACATGCAGATAATAGGCTAAACACTTAGAGTGTAGAAGGTAATTAAGAGAATGTTGAAGGATAATGAGGCACATACAGGCATATTAACTTAACTTTAATCTAACAGTGTGCTATCACTATGTCAGTTGGATGTTCTTCAAAGGTAATTCTATTTTGTTTGAGAAATACACTTCACCATGAAAGGTAAAGATCAAGATATTTTATTATATTGTTCTTTTATGAAAGTTAGATGACCAAGCAAGAACTAGAGAAGCTGTCACTATAGGAAAATTCAAAATTGCTTATAAGTATAGAAATATCTCTTTAATTTAGCAAAGATAAATCAAAGCTGTAAATGTTTTTCTTCATATTTATGTAAATAATAATGTGCTTTCTGATTTTGTTCTCTGTGAAAATTTATTTAAAATGTAATATACTCTGTAGCTAAGTTATGGACATTATTGTTGTAATATTATTTAGCATTGGTGCTGGTGAAGAAGACAGTCTGAGACGTACTTAAGATGAGACCATTTGATTGATAGGGAAATGTAGGTTAATCAAGGAATTTTCTCATCAGATTCATATGCAAACTGATGTCTATTTTATATTTTTTGTTTAGGCATATTTATGAATAATACTCTTGATTATAAATATTTCACCGAAGAGTTTATTGAAGGCAGACAAATTAATATGAAATTTAAATTTATATTACTCTAGAAATTTACATCACTCTAAATTTACCAGAAATTTTTATTACTCTGGCCTAACTTTATCAGTTATGCTGTAATTGTCTTGGAATAATATTTTACCCGATTTACCTGAGGGCCACTAACCCTAGTGGCCTCAATAAAAATGGGAAGCTGGCAGCTTGTTGAAGGTTTCCTTCCCCCCTTCCCATTTTGCTTGATTTTTTCCAGGTATATTTTGAATTCAGCACATTTTGGCAGTTATGGCGTTGGCGGGTAGCCAGTTCCATCGATCAATAACCCTGTGGGTGAAAAAGCCTGATTCAAAGTTATATTAGCTTGATTAGCAATAATATTATCCTGATTCGTATAATCCTCTGTCAATTATATTATCCAAACTGCCAATTATATTAAGATGATTGTGAATTACATAAACCTTACTGGCAATTATATTAGCATGACTGTCAATTTATATCAAACAGATAATTTTTTATGTTGTGGTGCTCATGGGTTCTATTACATCTCTCAATGGAGAGTTTCAGATCAGGATTAGCATTTAGGAACAAGGTTTTGTACTTGTAAATAGCACAAGAGAATGTGTAGAGCGAGTGTATATTTAGCATGTTCAGGGATTTAAACAGAGAGGCTGTGTGTTGTTTGAAGACAGTTTTATTGTTCTGATAACAGATTTTTATTGGGTGGTGACGAGCATCAGGTAATTTGCAGTGGATGAATGCATGAACCCCATGCACAGATACCATATGTTCACATACCAACCCTGATTTTCAAAGAAACCTCTAGATTTTTAGCTCCAGCCATTTCATTGCTCTACAACAAATCATTTGAACTCCAAACCTTTCCTGATATTCTAAGGGGAAAAAAAACAGGAGTAACCTTAGTCCATTAAAGTGTCAGTCTCACTGAAGTCAACAATTATAGACCAATATCAACTCTGCAGATTTTGTCTAAAGTATTTTAAAGAGTTAATCTACAAGCAGCCTTAATCCTATTTAGCAAAACAAAATTTACTTAGTTTTTGCCATAATGGTTTCAGGCCCAAAAAAGGACCAATCATGCACCCAATAGTATGATTAACTTTATATATGCAGCTCTTGGAAGAAATGAGTACCCTTGTTCATTTATTTGTTGACCTACATTAAGACTTTTTTACACTGTTAACTCATTAACTCTTAAATTACAACATTACGGAGTAAGAGGCCCAGCAAACATTTTCACGTTTTTAAAACGTTCTAAAAACGACATTTCATTGTTTTCAGCACGTTTATAATTACGTTTTAAAAATGTTTTTTGATAATTTTTATATACGACCTTAGAACGTAAATAAATATCATTTAAAAAAAACTTTTTATAATCTTTTAATTACCTACATTAAAACGTTTAGGGTAAATCAGGGTATAATAATTTTTTAAATTATATCTGAAATAGAAAGGGAGAGAAAGAAAGAAGACATATCTGAGAAAGAAATAGACATCCTATATATGTACGTGTAAATTACAAATAAATAGGGTACAAAAAGAGAATTAAAATATTATATTTATTTAAGATTGAGTAATACAACAAAATATATGTAATAGCTCGAAATATATAGACTATATCTGTAACAGAATATAAAAGTAAAAATCTAAAAATCCATAAAAATCTATATATGCAATATGTGAACACAATAGATTTCGTGATCAAGCAGCCTGTGATTCATGTCATGCTGAGATCAGTCTGACGTTACAAGCAGTTATTGTTACTTAAAACTAAAACAAGTAAAATTTCCCGAGTATATATATACCATTATAGTTTTTCTATGACTAAAAATAAAAATCTATAAATCAAAAGTTCAGGACTAATTAACTAAAAATAAAAATCTACAAGTGAATGTAAACACAGTCAAGTATAATATTCATGTAGAAAGTGAAAGAAAAGATTTCTTTCTTTCAGAGAAAGAAAGAGAAAGAAAGAAAATGAAAAAGAGAAAGAAAGATAGAAAGAAAAGAGAAAGAGACAAAATATATATTATTCAAGAGAACTTGACAATTAAGCACCTTCAAACAATTCATGATCAAGCAGCCTGTGATTCATGTCATGCTGAGATCAGTCTGACGTCACAAGCAGTTATTGTTACTTAAAACTAAAAAGAGTAAAATTTCATGAGTATACATTATATACTATATAACATAACACTATAATTTTTCTATGACTAAAAATACAAATTATAAATCATTTATTCAAATTATAAAGTAAAATCTTAAAGTTTAGGACTAATTAACTAAAAATAAAAATCTACAAGTGAATGTAAACACAGTCAAGTATAATATTCATGTAGAAAGTGAAAGAAAAATTTCTTTCAGAGAAAGAAAGAAAACAAAAGAGAAAGAAAGAAAGAAAAAGAAAGAGAGAAATAAAGAGAAAGAAAAAAAAGAGAGAAAAAATATATATTATTCAAGAGAACTTATAATTAAGCACCTTCAAACAATTCATGATCAAGCAGCCTGTGATTCATGTCATGCTGAGATCAGTCTGACGTCACAAGCAGTTATTGTTACTTAAAACTAAAACAAGTAAAATTTCCTGAGTATACACTATATACTATATAACATAACACTATAGTTTTTCTATGAATAAAAATACAAATTATAAATCATTTATTCAAATGTTAGCACCATGCAAGAAGAGAGGAGACAGAACAAAATTAAGGCAAGGGGAGAGAAGACTATAGAAACAACAGAGTTGAGAGAGAAATGAGAGAACATTGAAGAGAAAGACAAGATAAGAAAAAGATACAAGATAAAAATGACGCAAGTGAATTCCACAAATGTAAAAAGTAAAGGAAGAGAGAAGCTAGAAGAGACAGAAAACGAGAGGTGTTAGAAGAGAGGAGGAAAGGAGAGATAAAAAGAGACAAGAAAAACAGGAGAGAAACGTAAAAGAAATTAAAAAAAAGGGACATTTGTGAGGAGAGAAAATAAAGAGACCAGAGAAGACCATATATCAAGAGTGTGAGGATAAACACTTAATTGTGTATTTTCTTAGTAGACATCCTCTGCCTCTTGTTGCCCCTCTTGTATACGAATCATACTTGCAAGTTTTCCCTGAAAAGATACTAACAAAATTAATTAATATTTATTTATTTGTTTATATAAATTACACACACACAAACTTTATATATATATATATATATATATATATATATATATATATATATATATATATATATATATATATATATATATATATATATATAATATATATATGTATATATATATATATATATATATATATATATATATATATATATATATATATATAATATATATATGTATATATATATATATATATATATATATATATATATGTCGTACCTAGTAGCCAGAACGCACTTCTCGGCCTACTATGCAAGGCCCGATTTGCCTAATAAGCCAAGTTTTCCTGAATTAATATATATTCTCTAATTTTTTTCTTATGAAGTGATAAAGCTACCCATTTCATTACGTATGAGGTCAATTTGTTTTTATTGGAGTTAAAATTAACGTAGATATATGACCGAACCTAACCAACCCTACCTAACCTAACCTAAGCTATCTTTATAGGTTAGATTAGGTTAGGTAGCCGAAAAAGTTAGGTTAGGTTAGGTTAGGTAGGTTAGGTAGTCGATAAACTATTAATTCATGAAAACTTGGCTTATTAGGCAAATCGGGCCTTGCATAGTAGGCATAAAAGTGCGTTCTGGCTACTAGGTACGACATATATATATATATATATATATATATATGTCGTACCTAGTAGCCAGAACGCACTTCTCAGCCTACTATGCAAGGCCCGATTTGCCTAATAAGCCAAGTTTTCCTGAATTAATATATTTTCTCTATTTTTTTTTCTTAAGAAATAATAAAGCTACCCATTTCATTATGTATGAGGTCAATTTTTTTTTATTGGAGTTAAAATTAACGTAGATATATGACCGAACCTAACCAACCCTACCTAACCTAACCTATCTTTATACCTTAGGTTGGGTTAGGTAGCAGAAAAAGTTAGGTTAGGTTAGGTTAGGTAGTCGAAAAACAATTCATGAAAACTTGGCTTATTAGGCAAATTGGGCCTTGCATAGTAGGCTGAGAAGTGCATTCTGGCTACTAGGTACGACATATATATATATATTATTAAATATGACCGAAAAAGTAAGATTAATAATTCTAACACGAATTTTCTCAATCTTTCCTACATTTCTTTTCACTGTTGGAGGTAAATAAAAAATCAATTCTCCAAAATTCATTTTTATTTCTAGTCTGACGCGACACGAGCGCGTTTCGTAAAACTTATTACATTTTCAAAGACTTTAGTTTACAAATACACAACTGAATAGAACTTACGCATCTCCGATTTTATATCTACATTTTAGTGAGGTGGATGGGGTGAGGTGGCATTAATAGGGTATTAATTTCATCAACACAAGACAGAACAAGAGGTGGCATTAATAGGGTATTAATTTCATCAACACAAGACAGAACAAGAGGTGGCATTAATAGGGTATTAATTTCATCAACACAAGACAGAACACGAAACAATGGGTATTGAATAGAAGTGTTTGTAGAAAGCCTATTGGTCCATATTTCTTGATGCTTCTATATTGGAGCGGAGTCTTGAGATGGGTAGAATATAGTTGTGCATTAATTGGCTGTCGATTGCTGGTGTTGACTTCTTGATGTGTAGTGCCTCGCAAACGTCAAGCCGCCTGCTATCGCTGTATCTATCGATGATTTCTGTGTTGTTTACTAGGATTTCTCTGGCAATGGTTTGGTTGTGGGAAGAGATTATATGTTCCTTAATGGAGCCCTGTTGCTTATGCATCGTTAAACGCCTAGAAAGAGACGTTGTTGTCTTGCCTATATACTGGGTTTTTTGGAGCTTAGATTCAGATTCAGATTCAGATGTTTATTCAGGTAAGGTATATACATACAAGTGATGTTACATTAATGGATTGATATATAGATAGAGCTAGTACATACAATGCCTAAAGCCACTATTACGCAATGCGTTTCGGGCAAGAAAACATTAATATCTAGAACTTAATACTAATTGAGCATAAAGAATAAAAGATGATGAGAACAAATACAAAAAAAGATAAAAAAAAGGGGGAACATGACTGAAAAAGCAGCACAAATACAATAGGTTGACAAACAGTGTTGATTAAAAAAAAAAAAAGAAAATAACAGACATGGGTTGACAATAGAGGAGTGAGGTAGATTACAGGGAATTTATTAGGTAGTGTATAGTTTTTATCTTAAACTGGTTGAGAGAGGTACAGTCTTTAACATGGTTGGGAAGGTCATTCCACATTCTGGGCCCCTTGATTTGCAGAGCATTTCTAGTTTGATTAAGACGTACTCTAGGAATATCAAAACTGTATTTATTTCTGGTGTGGTGCTCATGGGTTCTGTTACAACCTTCTATGAAGCTTTTAAGATCAGGATTGGCATTATAGTTTAGCGTTTTATATATGTATAATACACATGAGAGAATGTGCAGTGACTTAATATCTAACATATTAAGAGATTTGAGTAGGGGTACCGAGTGATGTCTGGGGCCAGAGTTGGATATTGTTCTAATAGCGGCTTTGTGTTGGGTAATTAGAGGACGTAAGTGATTTTGGGTAGTAGAACCCCAAGCACAAATACCATAGTTGAGATAAGGATAGATAAGGGAGTAATAGAGAGTCACCAGGGCAGGGCGTGGTACATAATATCTGATCTTAGAAAGAATGCCCACAGTTTTTGAAACTTATTTTGATATATTTAGAATGTGTCCCTGGAAATTCAGCTTGTGGTCAATGAGAATGCCAAGGAATTTGCCATCTAATTTGTTACAAATTTGGGTATTGTTTATTTTGAGATTTATAAGGCTAGAGGATTTATTGCCAAACAGAATATAGAAGGTTTTGTCAATGTTAAGGGTGAGTTTGTTGGCAGTTAGCCAAAGATGGACTTTATTTAGCTCAGTATTTACTGTGGCAGTCCCCAAGAGGGCATTTGAAGGCATAGACGACGTTAGTCTCTTTTAAAGTGTTCTGTTTTGTGTCTGGAGAGTTTCTCATGAGTAGGCTGGCCGTTTTTCTGGTTTTATAGTAAATCGTCAGTTGTATCCTCTGATTTTTGTCTGTAGGGATAACGTTTCTATTAACAATTTCTTTCAGGACCCTTTCCTCCGTTTTATGAGCTGTGGAAAAGAAGTTCCTGTAAAATAGTCTAATAGGGGGTATAGGTGTTGTGTTAGTTGTCTCTTCAGAGGTTGCATGGCGTTTCACTTTCCTTCTTATGATGTCTTCGACAAAACCATTGGAGAAACAGTTGTTGACTAGGACCTGCCTTACCCTACAGAGTTCTTCGTCGACTTGCTTCCATTCTGAGCTGTGGCTGAGAGCACGGTCGACATATGCGTTAACAACACTCCTCTTGTACCTGTCTGGGCAGTCGCTGTTGGCATTTAGGCACATTCCTATGTTCGTTTCCTTAGTGTAGACTGCAGTGTGGAAACCTCCGCTCTTTTCCATGACTGTTACATCTAGAAAGGGCAGCTTCCCATCCTTTTCCATCTCGTAAGTGAAACGCAGCACGGAACTCTGCTCAAATGCCTCCTTCAGCTCCTGCAGATGTCTGACATCAGGTACCTGTGTAAAAATGTCGTCAACATACCTGCAGTATATGGCCGGTTTCAAGTTCATGTCGACTAAGACTTTTCGCTCGATGGTACCCATGTAGAAGTTTGCAAACAGGACACCTAGGGGAGAACCCATGGCGACCCCATCTACTTGCTTATACATGTGCCCATCCGGGCTCAAGAAGGGTGCCTCTTTAGTACAAGCTTGGAGTAGTTTCCTCAGAATATTTTCTGGTATGTCAAGAGGAGTACAGGCTGGATCACGATACACTGTCGGCTATCATCCCGATTGTCTCATCCACAGGTACGTTGGTAAACAGCGATTCTACGTCCAACGAGGCTCTTATCCCTGTGGCCCGTGTGCCCCGCAGTAAGTCAACAAATTCCTTTGGAGACTTCAGGCTGAAGGCGCAGGGAACATAAGGAGTCAGCAGGCCGTTGAGTCGCTTCGCCAGTCTGTACGTGGGTGTGGGTATCTGGCTAATGATTGGCCGAAGTGGGTTTCCAGGCTTGTGTGTCTTGACATTTCCATACGCATATCCAGGTTTATATTCCCCAATGATCTTTGGCAGGTGGAGTCCGGATTTCTTGGCGTTCACAGTTTCGATCAGTTTGTTGACCTTTGCTTTTAATTCGGCTGTAGTGTCCTTCGTTACCCTTTGGAACTTAGTTTGGTCAGAGAGTATGATGTTCATTTTCGCCAGATATTCGTCTTTTTTAAGAATGACATATATTGGCGACTTGTCTCCTCTCCTGACAACTATCTCCTTGTTCTCACGAAGGCTTTTAGCTGCCGCTTTGAGCTCGGGGGACAGTATGGTGCTTCTGTAATTGCCTCGATTCTTTCCTCCTTCTGCAATAAGTTCTGCTTGTAAGGTATCTTTGGTAGTGACCTTTTTTTGTGTCTCGAGGTCGAATATGTCGTCCAACAGAATTTCCAACTCTACTTTCCGGGCCATCTCACTCGGTCTGGACATAACATGACAGTTTATGCCCAGATTTAGGAGAGTGACTTGGTCCTCAGTGAGGTTAATTCCTGCAAGGTTCAGGAAGCCATCTCTTGGTCGTGGAATTGCCATAGGTCCTCCATATAATGTTATTGTTAGTTATTGTTATTGTATAGGTCCTATATGTTGTTAGTTTCTTGATAATCCTTGTTTCAGTGCTGAGGTGATGTTGGTCTATGAGGATGTCGAGGTGTTGTTCAATGCGGGTACGGATACTTTCGTCGATGTTGCTATTTCTCCACTCGTTTGTAGCATGAAGTAGTTGCGTTTTGTTGCCTTTGATTTCATTCTCTGCCTTGTATATCTGATCACGAATCAGATCCTGGCGATATTTTATCGTGAAGGCTTGATTCCTTGCTGCTGGGTCGTGCGCTTTAATATTAGTATATTTTGGTACCAGTCTTTCCTGTAGACATATATTATTAAATATGACTGAAAAAGTAAGATTAATAATTCTAACACGAATTTTCTCAATCTTTCCTACATTTCTTTTCACTGTTGGAGGTAAATCAAAAATCAATTCTCCAAAATTCATTTTTATTTCTAGTCTGACGCGACACGAGCGCGTTTCGTAAAACTTATTACATTTTCAAAGACTTTAGTTTACAAATACACAACTGAATAGAACTTACGCATCTCCGATTTTATATCTACATTTTAGTGAGGTGGATGGGGTGAGGTGGCATTAATAGGGTATTAATTTCATCAACACAAGACAGAACAAGAGGTGGCATTAATAGGGTATTAATTTCATCAACACAAGACAGAACACGAAACAATGGGTATTGAATAGAAGTGTTTGTAGAAAGCCTATTGGTCCATATTTCTTGATGCTTCTATATTGGAGCGGAGTCTTGAGGTGGGTAGAATATAGTTGTGCATTAATTGGCTGTTGATTGCTGGTGTTGACTTCTTGATGTGTAGTGCCTCGCAAACGTCAAGCCGCCTGCTATCGGTGTATCTATCGATGATTTCTGTGTTGTTTACTAGGATTTCTCTGGCGATGGTTTGGTTGTGGGAAGAGATTATATGTTCCTTATTGGAGCCCTGTTGCTTATGCATCGTTAAACGCCTAGAAAGAGATGTTGTTGTCTTGCCTATATACTGGGTTTTTTGGAGCTTACAGTCTCCAAGAGGGCATTTGAAGGCATAGACGACGTTGGTCTCTTTTAAAGCGTTCTACTTTGTGTCTGGAGAGTTTCTCATGAGTAGGCTGTCCGTTTTTCTGGTTTTATAGTAAATCGTCAGTTGTATCCTCTGATTTTTGTCTGTAGGGATAACGTTTCTATTAACATGTAGATTCGGCTACAGCCGAATTGAAAGCAAAGGTCAACAAACTGATCGAAACTGTGAACACCATGAAAACCGGACTCCACCTGCTAAAGATCATTGGGGAATATAAACCTGGATATGCGTATGGAAATGTCAAGACACACAAGCCTGGAAACCCACTTCGGCCAATCATTAGCCAGATACCCACACCCACGTACAGATTGGCGAAGCGACTCAACGGCCTGCTGACTCCTTATGTTCCTTGCGCCTTCAGCCTGAAGTCTCCAAAGGAATTTGTTGACTTACTGCGGGGCACACGGGCCACAGGGATAAGGGCCTCGTTGGACGCAGAATCGCTGTTTACCAACGTACCTGTGGACGAGACAATCGGGATGATAGCCGACAGAATGTATCGTGATCCAGCCTGTACTCCTCTTGACATACCAGAAAATATTCTGAGGAAACTATTCCAAGCTTGTACTAAAGAGGCACCCTTCTTGAGCCCGGATGGGCACATGTATAAGCAAGTAGATGGGGTCGCCATGTGTTCTCCCCTAGGTGTCCTGTTTGCAAACTTCTACATGGGTACCATCGAGCAAAAAGTCTTAGTCGACATGAACTTGAAACCGGCCGTATACTGCAGGTATGTTGACGACATTTTTACACAGGTACCTGATGTCAGACATCTGCAGGAGCTGAGGAGGCATTTGAGCAGAGTTCCGTGCTGCGTTTCACTTACGAGATGGAAAAGGATGGGAAGCTGCCCTTTCTAGATGTAACAGTCATGGAAAAGAGCGGAGGTTTCCACACTGCAGTCTACACTAAGGAAACGAACATAGGAATGTGCCTAAATGCCAACAGCGACTGCCCAGACAGGTACAAGAGGAGTGTTGTTAACGCATATGTCGACCGTACTCTCAGCCACAGCTCAGAATGGAAGCAAGTCGACGAAGAACTCTGTAGGGTAAGGCAGGTCCTACTCAACAATGGCTTCTCCATTGGTTTCGTCGAAGACATCATAAAAATGAAAGTGAAACGCCATGCAACCTCTGAAGAGACAACCAACACAACACCTATACCGCCTATTAGACTATTTTACAGGAACTTCTTTTCCACAGCTCATAAAACGGAGGAAAGGGTCCTGAAAGATATTGTTAATAGAAACGTTATCCCTACAGACAAAAATCAGAGGATACAACTGACGATTTACTATAAAACCAGAAAAACGGCCAGCCTACTCATGAGAAACTCTCCAGACACAAAGCAGAATGCTTTATAAGAGACCAACGTCGTCTATGCCTTCAAATGCCCACTTGGGGACTGTAAGCTCCAAAAAACCCAGTATATAGGCAAGACAACAACATCTCTTTCTAGGCGTTTAACGATGCATAAGCAACAGGGCTCCATTAAGGAACATATAATCTCTTCCCACAACCAAACCATCGCCAGAGAAATCCTAGTAAACAACACAGAAATCATCGATAGATACAGCGATAGCAGACGGCTTGACGTTTGTGAGGCTCTGCACATTAAGAAGTCAACACCAGCAATCAACAGCTAATTAATGCACAACTATATTCTACCCACCTCAAGACTCCGCTCCAATATAGAAGCATCAAGAAATATGGACCAATAGGCTTTCTACAATCACTTCCATTTCAATACCCATTGTTTCGTGTTCTGTCTTGTGTTGATGAAATTAATACCCTATTAAATACCACCTCACCCCATCCACCTCACTCAAAAGTAGATATAAACAAATCGGAGATATGTAAGTTCTATTCAGTTGTGTATGTGTAAAGTCTTTGAAAATGTAATAAGTTTTACGAAACGCGCTCAAGTGTCGCGTGAGACTAGAAATAAAAATGAATTTTGGAGAATTGATTTTTGAATTACCTCCAACAGTGAAAAGAAATGTACGAAAGATTGAGAAAATTCGTGTTAGAATTATTAATCTTACTTTTTCGGTCATATTTAATAATATATGTCTACAGGAAAGACTGCTACCAAAATATACTAATATATATATGTCGTACCT